>NC_056729.1:681408230-681708230 GCF_019279795.1 Protopterus annectens
TGTGCCTCCCTCTCAGTTCTGATGCATTTGCTGCACATCTGCAAGGCAAATGGCATCAGAAATACTCAGTCTAGGGATATAATCCTCTTTGCAACAGCAACAGAATGTTTTGGCAAAATAAGTATCTCTTGCAGTGGATACCACTGCTCTGGAACAGACACCCTATCCACATAAAACAAAGTTCATCACTGTCCATATTCAAGCACAATTTGGATCTATGGATAGGAAACAGAACATTTACTCCAAGACTGCCCCTGTACTACTAATGGACAGAGACCTAAATGCTTTATCCCATGCATGGGTCCCCTCATATTATTTAAGGTATGATCCCAGTTTTTCTCATTAGGGGTATTAAGATAATTATTGACCATGAGGCAGGTTAATTTGAACAAAAATGGGAAATTTGCTAGGCTTCAAATGGCCAGCAAGGGCGGCTAGCCTAGTACTTAGCCATGGACCTATGAAACTATACAAAGTACATTTAGTTGCTTTTCAGTACAGAAAATGGTACACTGATAATTCTCAACACATGGAAAATCTTGAATTACAAAATGGTGAACGCAAAACTTAGTTTCCCAACATAATAATTTCTTCTTCAAAATGTGCATTTTTAAGGTTGAACACAGCAACTCATTAAAGGAAATGGTGGTTGGATAGGGCATACTTGTTTCAAGAGATCTCATAGTGGAGGTTGGATCCTGGACCAGCAAAACATAATAAGCTCCTAATAAACCCTTCTCTGGGTTCCGCAGGATGGGTTTACAGAGAGTTCTTGGAAGACTGCACATGAGCTTTAAGTGACAGCAAGAAGATGATGCAGTTTTATGTTTTGTCTTATAAATATGGTAGCATAGAATAGCAAAGAATTGTTGGTAGCTTATATAATATGCCATTGAAATTCACGCTACCAACACATATGGAAGTGACACTACTTTGCACACCAATCTTCAGTCACTGTTTACTTAGCCTAGAAAAATCCAGAAGTGTCATAAACTATCACAGATAAGCAAACAGTCTGATATAAAGTTAATTAGAACTCAAACATCAGTACCTGAAGCCAAAAACATAATAATAAGCTTAAAATACCCCATCATCTAGAGATGAACTCGGAAAGATCAACAAAGAACTTAGAAACAAAATGAAGTCCTCCAAAGGTAAGTCTGAATTGAGAATTGCTACGTCTGTTAAGGACAACCACAAAGCCTTCTTTAGCTATGTCAGTATAGATATAGAAATGTAATGCCAACAATACTCAGGGGAAGAGTAAGTTTTATTATTCTGTATTAGCGCTAAGTACATAACCAATATATTGGTGGACAAATTCAGCTCTAAGTTTTCTTTCCTATTTCTCCTAACTTTCCCAACTTAGTGCATTCACACCACCCCTTCTGATCATCTCAAAGCAGGTCTGGAATGCTCTCGCCAAAGCCAAAAGCATTAGCTCTGTTGGTCCTGATTATGTGCCAGGCTGTTTTCTTGTCAGCACCAGTTAATGTCTGGTAGATGCACTCCTAAACCTATTCAGCCTCATCCTCTCCACTGGATGTCTGCCAGAGGAATGAAGAACTACAGTAGTCATTTCACTCCACAAGGGGACATACTGTTCCAGAAAACTAAAGACCTATAAGCATCACCAGCATTATCTGCAAATCACTGGAATGCATGATTATGAAAAGCTTATTAACAGGGACATGGGCTATCTACAAGTTCTGGATACGAGCCAGTTTGGGTTTGTTAAAGGCAGCTCCTACTCCCTGAAATTGGTGGGCTTTTTTAAATATGTCACTAATGCATTATACTCTGGCAAATCGGTTCACACACTGCCTACCTGGGCCAGGCCAAGGTCTTTGATACCATCGCACATCTGCCTACCTGGACCTGGCCAAGGCCTTTGGTACTATCGCACAATATAGCATTACCGACAAGCTAATCAAGCTTAATGTAAACCCATGTGTTGTACGATGGGGCAGCAAACTGGCTGACAAAATCTCATGTATTAGTGTGGGAGGCATACTGTCTTAAAAAAGCATAGTTACTAGAGGTGTCGCCTAGTTATCAATCCTAGGACTACTCTTTGTTATTTATTTCTCTAATGTCAAGGCTGATATGATGGCCATATGGCTTACCAAGTGTGCAGATAACTGTGAACTTGGAGTTGTCTTTAACTCCCCATCTGACCTCCAGATTCTTCAGGAGGGAATAACACACCACTAACTCCCATATATAACACTCCACTTGCTTAACTATCTTCTGCTTTACATCTTTTAGTGTAATAAGTCATAACTGGACAAAATAATAGTTTTAAATCCCCCACATATCAGAACCCAATTACAGCTAACAGTTATTCCTACCCACCCATAAAATTCTTACTTTAATTTAGGCATATCTGAAACACCTCCCTGAAAATCCATCTCAAAACTACCTCCAAAGCATTAGATTAAATACTAACATAATGTTATTCCAACTCACAACACTCATTGGCTTGCTTATAACCATCTACCTTTCTACATCATACCATAATCTCCTTATCACAATTACCCACTCTCCCACCAACCCAACCACCACCCAGCACAATACCCCACTATGTAATTTTATCATATCTCCTTAGCTATTTAACAACTTCATTACAGAACTCTTTTCATTCAAATATTCACACTCAAAAAGTAATCCAAGTCCATCCCAAAAATATACTAGGCTGCTTATCAAACTATCATAACTATTCCCAGTCAATACAAATTAAATCAAATTAAATTATGCAGCGACATACACTCCAGCCTAGGCCCTTAATCCCAAACACACACCTAACCCTCTAACCACACCACCCTTTCCAAACATTAATAATCTCTGACATAGTAACTCTGATCTAATACTATTAAACATGAACCTGAGAAGCCTACAAAACAAAATTCATGAATTTCATGCAACCCTATCCCATTATTCCCCAGATATATCATTCCTAACAGAAACTTGACTAAAACCCCACATTTAAGGTAATGAAATCCTTACCCACAGTTATAATATCCACCGACAAGACAGGACCTGTAAACGTGGTGGTGGCATAACAATAGTATACAAAGACCATCTCAAACTTGAAAGACTTCATAACAATCACACTGACCTAGCTAATTTAGAACTACTCACATCCTGCCTTCAAATTAACCCAAACAAACACATCATTATAATAGCCAATTATATCCCACCAGGCAACAAGCCATCTATTATCGATGAGTTTGCTGGTGTGCATTGACTTTCAGTCAGGAAATTATAATAATGGGTGATTTCAACATAGACCAGACTACATTCTCCTCTTATAATCCCTCAAACTTTATAAACCTCCATGGTTTCAGTCAGCTAATGCAAACTCCAACTAGATGTGACAAGCACAGCAAAAAAACAATCATCCTAGACTGGACCCTTTGTTGTGTCTTTCAGCTTTTCCCAGTTAGGGGTCGCCACAGCGGAACTCCGGACCTCTAATGATTGGTAGTTGATTTTTACATGCCGAGTTACCAGCCCTGACACACAACCTTCAACGAAGGTACACCCATCCACGCATGTCTCCACGCAGAAGACGCTCTAGCTGAGAATCGAACTGGACAGCGTCTTACTGTGAGGTGACAATGCTACCGCAGCACCACGACCCTAGCTAATACAAATTCCTTATGTTACTAGTCAGGCTAGTCCAGACAGCCTTAGTGATTAACTACCCACCTACCAACTAAAACACCGCACATGCCCTCCAAAAAAAAAATCTCTACAAACATATGTGCAACAAAAAGAACTTCTCCTCTGAGTCCTTCAAAACTCTCTTACATCAATGAGACTGGTCCCCACTAAAACACCTCCAAGTTGACCTAGCAGTTCATTATTTCAGTGAAAAATTTCTCTCCATCCTAAACAATCCAGCACCCCTTAGGAAGATAAGTGTAAAATCTAAACCCATAGCATGGTTCACTATTGAAACAAAAATGATCCTAACACAGAGAGACAGAGCATGACACCTGTATAAGAGGACCAAAAGTCAAACAACCCTTCACACCTGCCAACATCTATGAAATCAAGCCAAAAAATAAATAAAGCATGATAAAAAAAATAATATTATACAGCAGTTCAAGAAAAGCACCAAAATAATCCCCAGAAATTCTGGAGAGCCATCAGACACTTGCTATAACCTAGCCATTCCACTACCCCAGCTCCATCCACAACCATCTCCAGTGATAATAAAGTGTGTTAAATTATAAGGCTATACTAACTCTCTTCTGTCCCTTATTAAGAACAACACAAAAAAAACTTTATCTGTCCCCACAGATCTGGAAAGTAACTTCAATTCCTTCACTATAAATCAGATATAAACTTCTGCAATAAAAAAAAAAAACAGCTATCCATACTTAAACCATCTACCCTCGCCGCTGACCAACTCCCAAATGAATTTCTTAAACTAGTTGCAGACATCATCTCTTACCCCATATCAATCCTAATCAACTGGACTATAAAAGAAAAATGCATCCCCAAACTCTGGAAAGTCTCTTACATAATCTCCCTGCACTGAATTCACTAATTACAGGCCAGTCACTATTCTCTCATCCATAGCAAAAATACTTGAAAAATTCATATAGTCACAATTACTTGACTATCTTCTAAAAACAACCTCTTGTCCACATCCCGACATGGTTTTAACCAAAGCATAGTACAGTACAACAGCTCTAATTAGTTTTATAACTCAGTCAACCAGCATAGAATCAATGGCCTACTTGCCTCGTCCATCTTTCTCAACGTCAAAGGCCTTTGATACAGTTTCATACCAAAAACTTAGTGAGCTAGCTTCCTTAAACTTTCCTAATCTGCCCTTTCCTAGCTATCTAACTGACCATCAACAGGCAGTTAAGTGGCAAAACAAATTTTCAACTCTATAACCTGTATCCATAGATGTACCTCAAGGTTCAATCCTTGGTCCTCTCCATTTTTACAAGCAAACTCTGTTCAGCCACTCATCATGCAACCATAATCCAAAATGCTGACGATTCCTCCCTCATATGCTCAGCTCCCTCCCTTCCTGAACTCCTGCAAAAAAACCCAACAATCCTTCCTAGATATTGAACAGTACCTTTCAGGCTGTAAACTTATTCTCATCCTAATAAAACAAAGCTTATGCTGTTCTCCAGGAGCAAAAAAAAAAAAAAAAAGCAGACCACTGCCCTCCCTTTGCTATCTATTTTTCAAATAATACTTTACATTGAACCAATAAATCACACTAAGCTCCTTGGGGTCACAATAGACAGCGACCTTAAATTTGACAAACACCTTGCACATGAAATCAAAAAGGTCCACTTTAAGTTAGGCTGACTATAGAAAATTAAACCCTTCCTAACTGACAGCACCAAGCACTCCATCTCTAGAATACACTTACTCTCCACCCTCTTATATGCCTCACCGGTATTTACAAACCTAAGAAAGTCTGACTTATTGGAGTCCTGCTATAACAAAATACCCAGGTTTGCTGCTAACCTCCCATCCAGGTCACATCACTGCTCAGCACTACAATGTCTTAAATGGCTGGAACTTTCTAGTCTGCTGTCTTTTAACCAGCTAGCCCTAGCACACACTACCTTGCACTGCTCATCTCTTAGCAACCTAGTTCAACCCCACACCAACTGTAGACCACCAAGATCCTCCCAGAAAGTCCTACTAAAAGTAACTAAAGCCAATAATAGCCATGGTGACTCCCTATACTCTAACAAAATATCTACATCTTGGAATACCTTGCCTCAGAATATACAGATCACAACCAACTCATCCAAATTTAAAATACTGTTTAACAACATCTGGCTGTGTTCCTGTACTAAGCCAGGCAAACGTTCTCCCTTTCTATCGCTTTTAAAGGTTTCCCTGCTACTACAATACCTCCATATTTTCCTTTTTCATATCTCTACTTGTACTAGCTGTCCTCTGTATGTACAGCTTTTTTTTTCTTTCCCACCTCTGTAAACCTACCTCTGTTAATGTCACTTCTTTACCGTGGAACAAACAGTGTACCATCTTTGTATCCCTGCTATTCCTGTATGTAACTAACTTCAAAAATATGCTGCTAAATCTTTACCACTGTAACAATTGTTATTTTTTTTTTCTTTTTTACTTCATAATTTTATGTAGCTTTTCTCCCCGGGCCTCTGCTGAAAATGGGCTATCAACACAGTCGGACTTGCCCGGTAAACAAATGTAAAATAAATAAATAAGTGGTGCCTGGACCATGACCTAAATGCCAAGAAATGCAGCACTGTGACCTTAGGAATAATGGGGCACCTGTGCTATATTGGAACAACAGTTGATGAAACGCAAAATCCACAAATTTAATAGGGATCTCATGGATTATGAGAAAGGTAAACCCTTCATGAGTCACAAGACAGTTAGGTTTAGGGATCATTCAACACTCATAACATGAGTAGAAAACGACCTAGGTCCATTTTAAGACACAAACAAGTGACTTTGGATGCCACTTCTGAAGAAGATACTTCTTCTGCTACGGATGGTGAGGTTTCCTCACGCCAGGTGTCCCCAGCGGCTAAAAGGAAACAACCACCCCCTTTAGATCTCAGGGTAGGAGGAGGGGGGGCAGAAAGCATAGATTTAAATCTGGGAAATTCAACCTTACAATGTCTGTTGCAACAGATGGTGAAGTAATTGATAATGTTTACAACATTTCTTCTTTTGAATTGTCTCCTGCACATACAAGTCTACTAAATAAAGGGTTGAATTTTGTTCCCAGTGCATCTGTCTCTGAAACTAATTTATTAAAGGATGTTAACGAATTTTGTAGATTACTGAAGTTTAAATTATTTTTTGCTGATTCAGATAACACTCAAAGATCAACTGAATTTAGATTTGGCAAATCTGCATTCATTCCACCTATGAACAAACACATATCTATTTTTAGAGATTGTGTTATGAAGGACCTACATACTTCCACTTTGTACGAGCCTACATTTAATAACCTTATTATAGCTGAGAGGAAAGCCCTTTTAGAGCTTAGGAACAATCATGATATAGTCATTACCATGGCTGATAAAGGGGGTGCCATTGTAGTTATGGATTATCAACTATATACAGAGGAAGCATCACGCCAATTGTCAGATTCCAGTTTCTATATGGAAATGAGTATAGATCCTACACCTTCTTTCAAGGGTGAAGTGGATTCCTTTTTAGATTTGGCTGTTGACCAAGGTATTATAAGTGAACAGGTAGCAAAACAGCTTAAGGTGGATGAACCAACTCCACAATACTTATATTTGCTGCCAAAAATACATAAGGATCCACTTCATCCTCCTGGTAGACTGATTGTGTCAGGCAGAGGGTCGTTAACAGAGCCTTTGTCCTCTTTTCTCACACAATATTTACAACCATTATTGAAGTATGTCAGATCCCGCATAAAGGACACCACAGAATTTCTCAAAATTATTGAAGACTCTCAACTGGAACCCAATTGGTGGCTCTGTACATTGGATGTAGCCTCCCTTTATACAAATATCCCTCATGATGTGGGGATTCAGGCCGTAGCATATTGGCTATATAAATCAGATTTGTACTCTATGGGCTTTAACAACTTCTTGATTAAATTGACAGAAATTGTGTTACGTAAAAATATTTTCTATTATCATGGGAAAGCATATTGGCAAATCAAGGGTACAGCTATGGGGGCTTTGTTTGCTCCCATATATGCAGATCTTTTTATGGGATATTATGAAGCAACATTTATATATGATGTTCAGCATAATACGCATATCCAGCATCTGGATATCTGGCGCAGATATCTAGATGACTGTTGGATGGTGTGGCGTGGAGAAGTGGACCAGTTGTCTGATTTTGTAACATATTTGAACAACAACTCTTTTAGCATAAAATTTACTGCCAATATTGAATACGACAGGATTGTCTTTTTAGACATAATAGTTTACAGACTTTCAGACAACACTTTGGCTACTTCTGTTTATCGTAAGTTTCCCCAATACAACACCTTATTACATGCTCAAAGCTCCCATCCACGCCACATCATCCGTAATATCCCCAAATCCCAATTCATGCGGATTAGACGGATCTGCTCTTCTGAACCAGATTATGCCAATTGTAGTCTTGAAATGTCACAAAGATTTATCAATCATGGCTATGATCAATACAATCTTTCCCATATTATGGGCCAAACTAATAGGCTGAGTCGTACAGATTTATTGCAATATAAATCAAAGGACAGGGTATCTTCTGCAACATGTTCTGATTCATCTTTGAGGTTAGTAACTACTTATGGGATTAACACCAACAAGTTCAGAGATATTATTAATCAGCACTGGGACATTTTACTATCACATGACTATTTGAACAATATTCTACCCAAACAATGTTCATTTTCATACCGAAGAGGAAGAAATGTCAATTCATACTTTACCCATTACAAGAGATATATTCCCCATACCTCGCAACAAACAACTTTATTTGGGGATGTACTTGTGGGCTGCTTTCCATGTGGCCATTGTACCGCTTGCCAACACATATACAAAACAACAGAATTTACTAGTAAAAATACTTCTCAGGTGTTCAATATTAAGATTTTTGCTAATTGCAGTTCGGATTGGGTGGTCTACTTAGCAACGTGTACTTGCTCTGCCTTTTACATCGGCCAGACATCCAGGTCGGTGAAATTTAGGATAGGGGAACATATGAGTGCGATTAGGAATAAACATCTCACTAATGCACTATATAAACACGTTATTGACCACCCATCTGCTGTTTTTAAATTTACCATCATTGATAGGATTACACTGCATAGAAGTTTCAAAGCAGGATGGCATACTAAATTGAATTCTATGGAAAATTTGTGGATTATTAAATTGGGCAGACTCTTCAGGCCTGGACTAAATGAATCTGAATAATTATCTCTCTATTGTATATATTTGGTTATCCAATATATATTTGGTTAGTAGGATAGTAATATATATGGTTTATTATTATACACCTATATATTTATATTTTGGTATTTAATATTAAGTCCTTTTTATGCCAAGGGATAGAAAAAGCGCAAGTATCTAAGAGTTAATTTAACTTTACATTTGTCACAAATGTGTATGTCTCTTTAAGGATCTTGGTATATATATATATATATATGTACACACCTTAATGGATATGGTGGAAATTCTCATTAATTAATTGTGTTAGCATTGAGAAAGGCTTTTTGTAGCCGAAACCGGTTTGCTTTTGTTTTTTATAATGGCTTAAAACCATTATAATTCGATTTAAATAAATTTTCGTACAATCCTTGATGTGCTGGTCCATTCTTGGTTTATACCTGTGCACCTAACACATAGGTGACAACCATTTAAAAGTTGACTCCGCTATTAGGGACTTGGGTACAGTGAACTATACTTTGATTATTATGTATCCACAGTTGTTAGGAAATCCTTTTACCTTGCCAGACTAATTACCAGGAGTATTTATTCTAGATCTAAGAAGGTTATTACCCCTCTCTCTATGCTTCCCTCCTTTGGCCCATAATACAGTATAATAACCCCTTTGGTAAGTACCTGTCAAAAGGTATAACCCAACCTGAGAGAATGCAGTGTTTTCTTAGTAAGATAATCAAGAGCATGACTTCCTTGAGCAAACCAGAACATCTTAAAGCACTTTCTCTCTCTTTTCTGCTTCCTACAAACTCTTGAAAGTTGACCTTTGTCTAGCTTACAAAGCCTTAAAGGATCAAGTCCTAGACCTCCTGCACATCCGCAAAACAAATAACATGTTAAACACTTGGTCACTAGATCTTAACTTCCACTGAAATAGAAATAGAACTTACTGGTGAGTTACACTTATATCCCAGAGAATCCCTTTTCTTTGGAAAAGTCATCCTTTGGAAATAAAGCAAAGTAGCTCCCTGACCCTCTTTAAGCATAATGTGGATGAAAGGGTGGACGATCATAAATACACCCTGGGTCTGGCCATTCAAGCTCTCACTGAAATAATTTGTAACCAAGCATGACAATGACATCCTGCAATTTGGGATATTGTGACTAGTCTACTAATGGTCATATGGATCAACAGTCTAATATCGATCTATGAATCTATGTACCTATGAAAAAAAGACAATCCAAACTGCAACCTGACATGGACAGATGACTATAGGCATGCTCTTGGATGGATTGTCCAGACATATAACTGCAGGAAGAAGTATGTCTAAAGCTGTTTTCTGAAAAAGAAGACACTAGATGTCCACTAGCCATGAAGGAGGATGATATGTCCAGGCATATGAGGGTCTCCAGCATCATAAAAACTGAAAGGTGACCAGTAGGTTTCCCTGGAGCAAGATAATCCTGTCAGAGGAACATGTATATACTTACTTGTTTGTTCATTCATTCATTCATTGTGTGTCTATTAGTTTGTTCCCATTTGTTGACTGGGTAGATCAAATTAAGTAATGGCCCATTATCAGCGGAATCCCTGGGTGAAAAACACCACCTCTGTTAAACATTTATAGGAAGTGCGTTAAGGAATATTTATTTTCTATTTTATACATTTGTAGACCAGATAAAGACATTGAGCACAAGTATCTCTTCTTGGGAAACTCAGGAGCACTGTCTGATTAACTGACTTGTAAGTTATGCAGTGGACAAATGGAGATGGAAAGGACACATCTCATAAACAATTTGGAGCCATATTCCTCTGTGCTGCCTGACAGACTCTATGCTAACTGCCAGACTCTGCACTACATGCTAGACAGAAGTATTAATGAAGTAGCACATAATACGTAAAGCACATAAATAAAGCAAGTAGTAAAAAACAAATTGATGTAAAATTCAAGACCAGTGGTAAGGTACTTATTACATCATAAGTAAGGACACTGTATTTACATATATGTACATTGTACTGAGATAGTGATGCACTGTGTTACTTCATAGCTTTCATATTGTCATTCTATGATTTTAATAAGCACCTCACAGTCTGATAGTGGCATTTATTTTGTTTCATAATTTCAGTAGTAAAGTATTACTATACGTTGCTCTCCTACTTTGGACATAATAGAAGACTCTTTGTGGGTTCTGTTCAAGCAGCTTTATTATATACAAACACATCACGATAGACGTTTACTGACTTTAACTTAAATAGCTTATATACAAACTAACTGCTGTAATCATACATGCTTACTCACTGGCTGCAAGCTCAAAATGGCACATGCCTGACATTTATACGTGCGCGCTCAGTCTTTGACATGCTTCTTAAAGACACAGCACACGACACGTGCACTCTGATCTACCTCCTCCCTCTTGAAAAATGAAACATGCAATGTTATGAATCTATTTGGCATGCAGATATCACAGACAAGTCTGTCGTGCATTTACACAAGATTTGGTACATATACACACAGTTAAGTCCATGTTGCTGTATATTTCACACTGGGCCTGGCTACTTGTCTATATTATGTGACATTAAACTGGGAATTGGGCTTAGCAACTGGAGCTGTCTCTGTAAAACCTATAACAAATGGTGTACCCCAGGGATTGGTCTTGGGGTCTTTGTTGTTTGGGATATACTTCTCAGAGGTGCAGGCCAAATTGAGTGGGTTATGGCTGACCAGGTTTGCAGATGACTCAAGCTGGGTGCTAACATCAATTCCCCTAGTGATGTGGACATCCTCCAAGAGGGTTTCACTGAAACAAATAACTGGAACTCCCCCCCAAAAGGAGAGATATCTATACCAAGCGATTGCAGCCCCCCAAACATCTCCAACGCCCAAGTGAGAACTGCTCTCTCCAAAGCAAAAAACACAGCATCCATGGGACCTGATGGTGTCCCCGACTGTGTGCTCCACGAACTCAACGAGGAATTAAACCCACAGCTAGGACAGCTGTTTAATCATAGTCTTACCTCTGGATACGCACCCAGGGAGTGGTGCACTGCAACTGTGGTCCCACTTCACAAAGGCGGTGCCTCCACCGACCCTGGAAATTACCGGCCCATTAGCTTGACAAGCCTTATCTGCAAAGCCATGGAGAGGATCATAATGGACCTCATAAATAAAGACATAGGGAATTTGCAGACTTTGGATCCATCCCAGTTTGGCTTTGTCAAAGGCAGATCATGCCTTCTAAACTTGGTTGACTTTTTCGAAACAGTCACCAAAGCCATTGATGAGGGAAAGGCAGTCCATACAGCCTACCTCGATCTGGCGAAGGCCTTCGATACAATACCCCACTCGGGTATCATTGAAAAACTCATCAGCTTAAATGTTAACCCATACATCACAAGATGGGTTGCAAACTGGCTGAGTGACAGAACCCACAGGGTCAGAGTTGCTGGTGCCATGTCAGACTCAAATCCTGTCACAAGTGGTGTACCACAGGGCTCAGTCCTGGGCCCACTCTTGTTTGGCATCTACTTTTCCGAAGTACAAGCAAACACAGGAGGGTTATGGCTGACAAAGTTTGCAGATGACTGCAAACTGGGCGCCATAGTAGAAAACACATCTGACACAGATATCCTTCAGAAGGGTCTCACAGAAACGGATAACTGGTGCCAGAGCCATGGCCTAAAGTTAAATGCCAAAAAATGCATAGTCATACCCTTCGGGAAAAACAAGGTTACCCCTAGCTACCAAATAGGTGGCAATCCACTGAGCACAGAAGAAGTTATCAGGGACCTGGGGACCCAGGTTGATAGTAGTCTGTCATTCGACACCCATGTAGCTAAAGTAGTTAGGAAGACCTTCTACATTGCCCACCTTATCATGGAGGGATTCTCATCTAGATCAAGGGAGGTCATAGTCTCCCTATACTCATCACTCATCAGACCAATGATTGAGTACAATGCCCCATTCGGAATGTATCTGACCCAACACCTGCAGCAGCTGGAGAGGCCACAAAAGTTCCTCACCAAAAGGATAAAGGGTCTCAAACATCTGTCCTATGCTGCCCGACTGAAAGAACTCCAGCTCTATTCAGTCGCCACCGCTTGCTCAGAGGTGACCTTTGCCTAACATACAAGGCCATGTCAAACCCAGATTTGATGAATATGCTTCACCTCAAAAAATCTAGATCCGTCAGAGCCACAAGGGCGGGAGACTTAAACCTCGACACGGCTATTAATAGGACGTGCTGGAGGGATAGATTCATCACCCAAAGACTCCCTATGCTGTGGAATAAAATCCCGGTATATGTGAGGCAGAGCACCTCGCTGGCCTTGTTCAAGAGAAATCTTGACCAATGGATGGGAGATCGCAGATATACCCCAGGGATTACCTCAGTGTCACTGCTCGACAGAGGCACAGCAAAATAATGGGTATAGTTCCCCATACTAAAGGGGTGGCGTAAGCCACAAAACTATGGGCTAGGCTTGTAAATGCCCTCGGGCAGATAGCCTAGTATGAACCTATGAACCTATGAACCTAAAATGTTCAATCTTAGAATTGCATGGAACGTTTTCAGAAATGGAATCAGAGGTAGGAATACACTCTGGAATGGAAACAATATTTGGTTCACTCTGAGATCTAGAGTCTGTGTCACTAAAGCAATGTTGTGATGATGATTCTGGTACAGGAAGAAGATGCCTGTGATTTCTCCTATACTCCATACCGTCAGATTCTACAAAGTAGGATCTCTGCTTGGCACATATGCCTGTAACTTGACAAATTCAGTCAAAACCTTTTGCCGTTTGTATCCTCACTGTCTCTCCTTCCCTCAACGAGCAAAGAAATCTGTTTGACCTGTCATAAGAGAACTACTGGATAGAATGCTTCTTGAATAATTGAGCCTTGATTATCTTGTTTTTAGCTTTAGACCTCAATAAACTGGAACTAATAGGTAGCATAGTTCTTGTTTGCCTGTAAAGAAGACTTTGAGTAGGTGAGCCCGAGAATATTGTCATAGGCTATTTTTCTGAGATTAAGCAAATTTAAAAAAAAAAACATTGGTATTGTCACGCCTTGACTGTTCACGTAATTGCTTTGCACTCTGCACTGCACATTCAGCTAGACTATTTGTGGATATTCAGGACTGCTAGTAACATGTACAAAGTCCTATTCTCTTGCAAATTTCTGAAACCACTGACTAGTAAATTGAGTATCATTGTCAGAAATAACTTTGCTTGGACTACCGTGGACTGAGAAATGACGTTTCAGCTTAGTAATAACAGTAGTAGATGTTAGATTAGGTAGTAGATCAATCTGAAACCAGTTTGAATAAGAGTCCACCAATACCAAGTAGAGTTGATTGTTCCACTCGAAGATATCAGTGGCTGCTGTGGACCAAGGTAGTTCAGGAACTTGATTTAGCTGAAGTGGTTCTCTTTGCAAATGTGGTCTAGTACTATTGCATACTGAACAAGAAGAAAGTACTTTATCAATGTCTTTCAGTAATGAAGGCCAAAATACTAATTCTCTCACTCACCTCTCAGTGGATGCAGAACCTGCGTGACAACAATACAAAATCTGGATGTACTCATGTTGTAAGGAGGCAGGAACAACAATTTTAGGACCTTTGAAAATAATGCCATCTTCCATCAACATTTCATCTTAGTATGGAAAATAGGCTTCTACTTCAGGTGGTACACTAGATTGTTTGACGGCCATCCAACATTAAGGTGGTAATTGAACCTTTGCAAAATCAGATCAGTCTTAGGGCGATCTCTTAATGCATTAAGCCTAGTGGGAGAAAAAATTACGCACTGCCATCACATCAAAGTCAAAATTATCTGCGTCAAGCTGTTCCGTTGTATTCCTGGGTGATCTGGATAAGGTATCAGCCAGACAGAGTAGTTTGCCTTTCTTATAGACAATTGTGAAGTTGTACTTTTGCAGTCTGAGCATCATACTTTGTAATCTTGCTGGAAATGAATGCATATGGTTCTTTAGAATAGTAACTAGAGGCTGGTGGTCAGTTTCAATCTGAATAACTTGAACATAAATATAGTCATGAAACTTGGAACATGCAAATACTATTGCCAAAAGTTCTTGCTCAGTTTGAGCATACTGCATCGCAGTTTGGGTAGGTGTTCTAGATGCATAGGCTACTGGTCTGGCCTCTTGAAGTATAACTGCACCAAACCAAATTTTGTAGCATCACAGGAAAGAGTAGCTTGTTTATTTACATCATAGTATCTTAATGTAGGTGGGGTGGCAATTTTCTACTTGAGGTCTTCAAATGCCTTCTGGTGCTGTTGTAACCATGACCGTGCAACATTTTTGCACATTAGCTCTCTTAAAGGTGCTGTCAACTCACTAAGTCTGGTATAAACTTGCCTAAATAGTTGACCATGCCAAAAAAACATTGTAGAGCTTGCACATTGTCTGGTGCTGATATCTCAAGAATAGCTGCTTGCTTGGTCTGGTCTGGTCTCAAGCCAGTACTGGTAAATAAATGACCTACATATGTAACTTCTGGGAGTCTGAATTTGCACTTCAGAGGATTGATCTTCAAGTTTACTTCACGTGCTCTGTCTAGAACTTTCTTTAGGTTTCTGTCATGCTCCACTTCACCATTGCCTCCAACCAATAAATTATCTACTATTATGGCACAAGGATAACCCAAAAAAAATTTGCTTTGTTGCATGCTGGAAGACTTCACTTGCAGAATTTATTCTAAATGCATCCTTAGAAATCTGTATCTGCTAAACGGAGAACCAAAAGTGGTTAGTATTGAGGATTTGCGATCAAGCATCACTTGCCAAAATGAACTCTCTGCATCCATGACAGAAAAAACATTGTCGTTTGGTATTAGAGCTGCAACCTGTTTGACTATGCGCATTGGGTGATATGGTCTTTTCAATGCTTTGTTCAAATTTCATGGGTCAATGCATATTCTGATTTTGTCTGAGCCTTTTTTGTGAGCTGCTACCATAGATGATACCCATTCTGTGGATTCTGTAACTGGACAAATTACACCTTGCTGCACCATTTTATCCAACTGAGCCTTAACTTTATCCTGCATAACTATCAGAACTCTTCTTGCTGGTCTGACTAATGGAGTGACCTCTGGGTCTAACTTCATGGAATACACAACTGGAAGTTTGCCCAACCTGCCATTGAAAACATCAGCATATTCTGAGAAAATGGCTTCAGAAAAATTAGAACTAGGAGATGCACTTATGTGATTAACTTCTTTGGTAAAAGAAAGCAGATTCATTCTCAAACTATTTTTAAGACCCAGTAAAGACTCTACTGGTCTTCTGACTACATAGAATAACAAGTTGTAACAGTTCTTGGCCAAATAACATGAAAGCATCACTGAGCCTTCGGTGTGAATCTCTTCACATCCATAAGTAACAAGTTTCGCATTACTGGCCACATTGAGCTTCTCATTAGATCTCACTCTAGCAAATGTGTCTGCTGATAAAACATTACACTTTGAACCAGTGTCTACTTTAAGCTGTGTGGATTTACCATTGTTCTGGACCATATAAAACACTTCACCTTTTGCCAATAAATTCATAGGTTCGTAGATTAGTTCATAGGTTAGTACTAGGCTAACTGCCCTTGTGAGCCATTGTAAGCCTAGCCAATTATCCCTTGTGAGACTCAAACCCTGCACCTTGTGTTTGTAAGGCAAACACCTTAACCCTTAGGCCACCCTCCCAACCACTGCATCATCTCTTCCACCCAGGTTGTCAGACGTCCCTATTTGAGTGGGACTGTCCCGAGATCAGCAGCCCAATCCTGAGTCCCTCACTGCCTTTTAAAATCCCAGTGAAACAGGCTCCGCTTTGTGATTTTTGATCGTCTCATATGCCCAGCATATGGGCCAATCATAAATCACAAAGCAAAGTCAGTTCTTTTCAATGCAAAACAGCGGGCTGTTCCGCATTGAACAGAAGAGGCTCTGCTGTGCGATTTTTGATTGGCTCATATTCCAGCATATGAGCCAACCGAAGATCGCAAAAGGGAGCCACTTCTCTTCAGTGCAAAACAGTGGGCTGTTCCGCATTGAACAGAAGAGGCTCTGCTGTGCAATTTTTGATTGGCTCGTAAAACGGTATATGAATCAAAGGATCCACTTCTGTGTTATGAGGAACAGCAGGCAGTTCTGCATGAAAGACCATTTTTTTTGTCCCTACCTGTCCATTTACAAATATGGTAACCCTGCTTCCACCCATTACTGATCAACCTGCTTTTTTGTCTTAACTTTCTTTGCAACTGCATGAGAATTACTTGATTTGCAAACTTTTTGGAAATGTTTCCATTTTTTACACTTCTGACATTGCTGATTGAATCCTAAGCATCCTCTCTTTTAGACTTAAGATTTGCACCATAATTGTGACAGTTAACAATAAAGCTGGACTTGGGTTTTGCAGATTCATGCTTGTACTGTACTGAGTATGCTGCTTTAACTGAACTGGTCTTAGAACTTGCTGGAAAACGATGTGGTTTCCTTGATGAGCCAGTAGGGGTTGTGGCTGCCATGTGCTTAGTCCTACTTCTATTTGCCATGTGTTGCATGCTTTTACATGTGCTCTGGAGCCTGCTGAAACCATGCTCTTATTATTTGCAAGCATACTTGTGTGTTTTTCTGTCACTTCATGGATTTGGCAAATCTCTATGGCTTTACTCAACGTTAAATCTCTATCATGAAGCAAGATCTTTCCCACAGCATCACTATTAATACCACATATGAGCCTCTCCTTTAACACATCTTTTAAGTCACCGATCAGACACATTTTAGCTTTGTTTCTCAAATCATTTATATAAGCTGCAAAAATTTCCCCTGGTTTCTGATCTCTTGTGTAAAACAAAATGCCTCTCCAGTGTAATATTTGTCTGGGGGGTTACACATTTCTCTGAACTTGCTCTTCAAGCACTCAGGGTTTTTCCTTGACTCAGCCTGTACAACAATACGACAGTTTTCATATTCTCCTTCATATACTGATGGTGCATACACAAATGAATGCTCTCTTTCTATGGCCTCTGACCCAGCTAAGTTTAGGAAAATGAATTCCATGGTGCATGCATCTTTATCTGTATAAGCTGCTTGTATAAAAGTATTGTACTGTTGCTCAAATATTCTCCAACTCTCTGCAATATTCCGATCAAATACAAGAGGGTAAGGACTTTAGAAGTTTGTCTGCCATATTAACACATTATCAGTGAAGGGTTTTGCAAATAAGCACGAACACATACACATATGTTGGAAATTTATGCCAGTACTTGTAACTTTGCTCAGTACCACAACGAGCTTCTGTATAACTGAACTTTATGAAATAAGTTTCTAGGGCACCATAATACTTTTAAAATGATTGCATTGCTAAAGTAATTTAGCATCATTTTAAGAAACACCAAATAATTTCATGATATGAATGAACTGGGCATGAGAAGTTCAGAGTCAGTAGCATTTCAAAGTAATGGCACTCTGAATAAACTGTACACAACACAATTAAATTTCCCCAAAATGGCGATACCTTTCTAGGCAATTCTCGAAAGTGCAAGGAACACTCTGTAATGGAGGAACTTTGCGAATGGAAACGCTCAGCACAAGAAAGTTTTAGAAATGGTTATACTTTGACTGCACTTCATGAAATAGTTGCACTTTGCACACAAATAACTCTTCAAAATTCATGCAGAATAATAAGCACTTTTATACACTTTGAGATACTTCGAATAACTTTAGTTATGCCCTTGATACAATACGAAGCCATAATTATGCCAAAACACATCACTTTGCCAAATAACATGCAGTCGTCTTGCTTTATTTACACTTAACGTGCCTTTTTTTGCCCTTTTAATCTCTTTTCCTGCCCATTGTACTTTTCTTGTGCTCATTTTACTCTAAACATGCCTGTTTGCCTTAAAATACTCATTTTGCCTTTAAATATGTTTGTTTTATTTTTCTGATAATCGTTTCATCAAACACTTTTACTTTGAGCATTTCCCTTAGCTAATAAGCCTTTTGTGCCTCCCACTTGTTTAATAATGTGGTTTGTGCCCTTGTAATGCCCTGTTTTGCCCTTTTTATAAAATAAGTAGTTGGTTATATTTTCATTACCTTTGCTTCTTTTCTGGCTCTTTTTCATGCTCATTTCTCTTAGTTTACCGTCGCTGTCATCTCTGCACTTCATGGCTCCGAATCTTATTCTCTGCAATCCTGGTTTTGACACCATGTCTCTCTCTCTCCTACTTTGGACACAGTAGAAGAGTCTTTGTGGGTTCTGTTCAAGCAGCTTTATTTTATACAAACACATCACGATAGAAGTTTACCGACTTTAAATTAAGTAACTTATATACAGACTAACTGCTGTAATCATACATGCTTACTCCCTGGCTGCACTCTCAAAATGGCACTAGGAATGGCACATGCCTGACATTTATATGTGCATGCTCAGTCTTTGACGTGCTTCTTAAAGACACAGCACATGGCATGTGCACTTTAGTTATAAGCAGTGTTCTAAGATATCGGTGTATATTCATTTAGAGGTAATGAACAGAGGGAGACAGAAAGAAGATTTGAGATTTATTTGTTTGAAAAGAAAAATAGTGATATATTATGAGAAAGAAGAGATTATTTACGTCATATGCAAGGACATTGCATTTACAAATGTACATTGTTGTACTGAGACAGATAACCCTAGAAGCGAAACATAAATGGTGTGGAAAAAGAAAAACAGAAATACAAAAGTTGGAAGAGCTTGATAAAGTAGAAATCACATACCAGTGTAGGAATATGGGTCAGACTTGTAAATGTAAAAGTAATACTAGAGGGTTTTCTTTGCTAATGTTGAGCAGTTACTATATCCTTCAGAACTGTACCAGAGATCTGGTCAGAGTTGTTGGATTTTGAAGTTTAGCTAGAGTCTTGTCCTTTGCCATTGCAAAACACTCGACAGCAGAACATATCAATTTCATTAGACTGGGCTTCAGAGGTACTCTAATGACTGTCTGAGGTGATTCCTGCCAAAGAATCTACCAAAGTGGGAACAGATATTCTGAGCTAAGATATATATTGACAATCTGTGAATGATGTCTTGAACCATTTCTGACTTAAAATGAAAAAGTTTTATCATTATTTTATATCTGCCTATATGTATAGGAAGAGGTAATATATAGAAAGATATCTATAGATATAGTCTGTGTACGTGACTGTGCATGTGTGTGTGTTTGTTTGTTTATGTGTTTTGAGAGAGCTAGATAATAGATGTAGTCTGTGTACATATGTGTGTGTGTGGAGAGAGCTAGGCAATAGACAGATAAAGTGCATGTGTATGTTTTTATTTATACTCTTTTAGTGAACAAATACATTTACTGGTAAGGAAAGTATACATTTGTTTCTATGTGCTTCCAGTCTTTGCAGGCATATACATTTCAAACTGTTGTCATATTGTGTTAAGCAGTGCACTACTCTTCTACTAAGTGTTCTTCCTGTCATCTACCTCCCCCTCCAGCAGCTTATTGAAGGTGGGATGGAGTGTAGTGTGTGCCAGTTCTACTATACCTGCACAAACTTGTACATGTGTTTATCTGCACCCAGCTGTACAGTCTGAACAGCAGTGAAAAGCATGAGTCATCTCTCCAGTCTGCTGGCATGGGTTTTGTTTGCATTATACTCTGCAGGAATATTTTAAATTGCACACAAGGCACAGTGTTTAATTTTCAACTCTCAACTGTACAGAAGTAGAGAGAAGCAGCTTTACTAAGATTTCTTCTGTAACAGCGTTAGTTTAATCACTGGTGAGCTAGAACCAGCCTATGATTACTGCATTTGTAGTGACACATTGTGAATGTTGAGCTACTGACAGTGAGCCTTATGTGTTTCAGAAGGAGATTTTAATCTACTGCTTTAACAAATATTTTATGGGAAAGTAAATTGTAGTTGTCAACCTACAAAATGCTGCCAATGCCTTTTGAACCTCTGCATGAATCCATGTAACCCGTGAATGTAAACTGGAACAGCCATTGGGTCTATTTTATCAAACTGGGTTCAGATACATTTTGGAATATTTGGGGGGCCAAAGCTTGTTGTACTCCTTAACTAGTATAACTATTCCCATGGTAAGACTAACATGCTTATAACTACTGGTGCATTCACCAAGTGTAGAAAAATAATGTTATAACCCCTACAATTTAAGAGGTCTTTTTATCTGTATTATGTAAAACTTTGCTCCCCCTCCAAGCACATACACCAACCCACATGTACACACCTCGTCACTACACACACACACACACACACACACACACACTTTGAAGGTCCTGACTCTGTTGTACTTGGTGGATCTCAACATGTAGTTTCACAGTGTATTCGTGTGTGGACCCTTAAGCATACACTTGACTGTAATTGTGAAACCAAAAACAAAATGTGGTTACTGGTGAAATGTATAATTACAACTTTCCAGAAGTCTGTCAGAGTCAGCTTTCTACCTTCTGGCAGCTCCATGTTGTTACTACTTTTTCTGCCTTAAATAATATCAGACTCTAGAAGTAAAAGGCTCATCAGAAACAATACCTAGCATCTTGAGACAGTTGGCTTTGCCCAAGTGCTAGCAAATGCTGAACTGCAGACTACAACAAAGGAGGACTCGTATGGAACCTTCTGTAATATGTAGCTATTGTAAGCAGCTTAATAAGGTGCAGTAGAATGGATGGCAACTTAGTGCAGCATTCCTTTGCTGGGTTGCTGGTTGCTGTAATAAGTTGACATCATGGTGACATCAAACAGTGGGGGTAAGGTGTAGTGAAGTGTGACTTGTTGCATGCTGAAATCCTTATATACTTTAAAATCAACATAAAGAAATCATTAAACTCATCAGCAATACATATATATTAGTAATCAGGCATCCCCCCTCTCAAGTCATAATTCCAGCAGCATTCTCTTACATTTTTTTGATTCCTACTAAACATGTACCTTTTAAATCACTGTCACCCATTTCTCATGTTCTTAGCCAGAAATCTGTATTGTGGTTAAGTACATTTTGTGATTTTATCTCTGTGTTAAGTGCTAAGGTGAATTATAAGCAATACTGACACTAGCACTGAATTCTGTCTTGACATGTTTTGCCCGTTAGTCAACTGGAGAAAAACTTGATTCAGTAGATCATTGCCACTAGTTTATTTTCTGTTAATAACTTCTTATACTGCCATTTCACCTAGGATGCACACAGAGTACACCTCTGATAGCAGTGTAAGGAGTTACATTTTTCTGCCAAGGATTTAGAGAAAGAAAAATCACTGTATATCTATATCTGCATCTATGTGTGTGTGTGTGTGTGTGTGTGTGTATATATATATATATATATATATATATATATATATATATATATATATATATATATATTTATTTATTTATTTTCCTGGGACTTTTCCTTAAATTGTTAATTCAAGACAGAGTGGACTAGATACTTGGAAGAACACGGAAGAGCTATTTTCTTCTTACCCTCCTAAAAGTTAAAAAAAATGTTCATGTGTGAGGAACATTTTTAAGCATGGTGCCATATTACAAGTGGATTTTTATTGTATGGTAGGTTAATTCCTTGCAGCAGATTCATGTAAATAGTTTCCTCACTGTTTCACCAAGTCTTGCTTATTTAGTTGAGGTTTTGTGTGCTGTCTGCTTTCCTTATAAGTTGTCTACACAGCAGATTGAAGCAGTTAAAATTATACGGCATGTTCCTCAGTGGCTTGGAATCTTTGGTGTGACTCTCAGGAGAGTGGGAGGTCCATATCCTGGAGCAGAGCCTGTACTCATATTTCCCTTTGTTACTTTTTACTCTAGCAAGTTTAACAGATGGCAGCTTATACATGTATGTTTTTTATTAATGGCATTCTTGTGCTGCCAAGATGGCTGGTGTGCTCAGAAACAGTAGGATGTAGTTACGCCTTTGTGATTCTTTTCCCACCCTCCTGCTTGCTGCAACATAACACCAAGTATCACTGTAGCTACTGGATGTTACTGAAACTTCAGTCCACTTAATATAAATGCATATCTGGCAAGCTGACAGAAAATGAATTGCTAATCGTGAATGAGAGTTTTCTGTTCCATTTGGACTCTGGTATTATTCACACGTGCTGCAAAATTTGCTTTATGGAAACTCTCATTAGGAACGCTGACCATACACATTAAACCTGCCATTTAAATTACTATAATTTTATATGGCTGACTACTCCCTCCTGTACCTCTCTCACCCCTTTGCAGCATCCCGTGCCTTCCTGGATCCTGCTCCAGTCATCAGTGCTGCATGTTGAAGCATAGTGTTTCTGGTCTCTACCCTTCTCTCATTGAAGAAGGACTCGCTGATGTTTCTCCATATTCCACTGCCCTTTAGCCATATTGCATATTCTGTTTGCTAGTGTAGCAGAGCACATGGCATACTGCCTTAGTAACACTTTTACCCGCTTTTTTATTTACTTTAGACTTGTGTTATGTGGCTTCTTTTCAAGTAATTGAAGACCAAAGTGCAACAGGTAAATAAGTTGTCTGGTATTGCACTTTGTACAAGGAGAGGCTCTAGTAATCAGTCCAGGAATGCTGGATTTCTTTGCAGGAGCAATCTGCTGCTCTGCCGTGCAGGGCATGGATGTTTGTGTTCTGGATTAATTACAGATAATGGACCACACTTAAATATGAAATGCCATTGCTGCAGTGGCTGTCATATGCAAGCAACTTTTGTGTAATGATGTACAAACTTAAGGAGTGAAAGATCTGAGCTATATAGCATGTTCCTGTCCCCACATAACATGACATCATAAAGTAGGTCTAGAAGGACACATCTAGTCCCACGCATCCAAGGTCTTTCTTGTCACTGATGCATTTCATACATCGATCTTGACTTGTTGGAAAGTTCCCGCACTCTTTTCTAAATGAGAGGCACGTCTTATAATTGCAAAAATTAGATACCAGTTGAGCCCTGCATAGACTCAATAGACTGTGCTACTTTAGGAGGGAGCACAGGAATGCCAATAGTGAAAGACGTTTTCTTTAGATACCAGTTGAGGGAGACCCAAGAAGCTTCAAACACTACTCAGTGCAAGCAGGATCAGACTATTGCAGGGTAGCTAACTCAGTAACTGGCAAGAAGGTCTCTTGAATTTTTCAAAACAAGAGCTGGAAAGGAGGGGAAAATGTTATCAGGAGACCAAATATTGGTTAAAGCCTTCTCCACTAAGACCATAATCTTGGTGGCCTGTACCTCTTTGTCTTCTCTGAGTTCTCCCTTGGCTAGCAAAGCACTGACCTTATGCTCATCAGTATCTGATAGCCTATATAGTAATAGGGGAGTGCTGTGCTAATAATCTCTCTTCTTAATGCCTGACAGGACTCTAGTGCCATACCTCCCATGCCTGACCATGTGGTAGTCTAGCCGTCTCATGCAGAGTGAATCTTTGAATTCCATGGTGATTACATGATGAATTCCTTTTGCTCACCACCTCCTGATTCATTGCTTTTTGAGGATAGTCATGGAGGCATCTACCAAAGCCCACAGCTTTAGACCTTCACTCACCTTTTGCCACCTGGCAGAGTGCAGCCCACTCTCAACATGCACAAGCTCAAACATAATGTTTTCCCTTTATTTGAGACCTCTTGCACATAGAAATCAGAGTTGAGTGAGGTTCTTGTTTCTTTGATGAACAAGAATGATGATTCATTCCTGTCTTTTAGTACTGGGCAAGCCTTTATTTGAGAGAAAGAGAGAGAGAGGAAGACAGACTCAGATTTATGATATCCTCTGTTTACTGGCATAACGTTCTTCTGCCTTGTTGCCTAAACACATTGACTCAATATTTTAAGAAAAAGGGTTAGTCCTTTACAGGATTCTGCCCTTAAGCATGTTTGCAAGTCTGAAGCAGGTGTTTCAGCTCCTAAAAAATCTAAAGCCATTTA
This sequence comes from Protopterus annectens, assembly GCF_019279795.1. Classification (NCBI taxonomy): domain Eukaryota; kingdom Metazoa; phylum Chordata; order Ceratodontiformes; family Protopteridae; genus Protopterus; species Protopterus annectens. Next base: position 681,433,055 of record NC_056729.1, read on the forward strand.
TAATCCTCCAGCTGAGATGGACGTATTTCTTTATTGGCGTCCAAGGACAAAAACCTGTATGATTGCAGCATAAGTCCGAGAGGAGACAACATCTTGCTGTCCTGTCACTGGGTAAAAGACCTGGACAGACTAGACAGCTGGCATAATTGTTAAGGTCTTCATCTCCCATGTATTAGGTACAAGGTTTCATCCTGACCCTTGAACAATATCTCTGTGAGGTTTGCATATTCTCTGTGTCTTAGTGGGATTTCTCCTACCTTGCAAAAACATTCTAGGAGTTTCCACTTCAAATCAACCCAAAACCAAATCGAGCTGAAACATCAGAGTATGTCATGAGCAGTAGCAAAGATTCTAGGTGGTGCCTATCAGGGGAAGAGTTTCATAAACCAACTGTTGTAGGCATTAACTGTCATATATAGTATCCTCTAGATAGGAAAACATGAATGTGTGCCATGTCAGGGCTCACCACTTGTTAGTTTAAAAATTGGTTCCAGGTGATTTAATCATATTGACTAATGTTGCCAAAAATGGGCATAAGTATTTTTCTGGTGAAAAGTGGGTTGAGGACTTGGTCTACTCTGACCTACGACAGGAACACATGCTAACAGAGGGAGGGGGTCTAGGTGCCCCTACTGGCCAGTTTCTGCCCACAATAAAGCCAAGCAGCCCAGGGTCAACATGTTACTGGCTGTCTGGTGTACAGTTGCTAGCCTGTGTTACCTGGGCTAGCTATGTTGAGCAAAAAATTGGATGTAAAACTAAGCAACCTGCCAAACATGGACTAAGGATTGCTACACCTAATATAGGCTAACTGCTAGGATACAGCTTGAAAGAAAATGACATGAAGGTAAGGAGGACACTGGACATCCGGTGTATCCAGAAGATAAGGTGGAAAGGCAGTGCAGCAAATCCACTTGGTATAGGACCCAGAGTCTACTACTTCAAAGGAGGACAGACTTGAAATAGTGTGGGAGTTGTGGTGAAGCAGAGTCTAACAAAAGCAGTGAGGGATATTATCAGAATTAAAGACAGACTCATCACAATCAGACTCCAGGATAAAGATAGGGCAGTATTCATAATCTCAGCCTATTGTATCCCGCAGGTTTGTGATAGCCAGAGAAAGAGTGCATACAGCCAGCAGTTGCAGGACCTACTGGATAAAGCAGAACCACGAGTTGATGTTGATAATGGTTGACTTAAATGCTCATATTGAGATGGACAGAAGAGAAGATGAGGACAGCCTGGGTCCACATGGGTGGGACAACAGGCATACAGAAGAAGAGACCATTTTAGACTTCTGTTTGGAAAATGACTTGATGGTGGCTGACGCATGGTTCAGCAAGAGAGAGAGGCAGTCACAAGATCACATTTAACAGTGACCCATGCACAACTCTAGTTGACTTCCTGATAGGAAGGAAAGGGCATTGATGTAGATTCAGAGATTGCAAAGTTATCTCCAGTGAACTAGTTGGCCACAGCATAAACCACTATCAAAAAAAGGATGCAAGCCGTGTTCAGAGAAAGCTTCAAAATCAACACAGACAAAGCTGAAGACATGGACATTGACTGTAGTGAAAGCATAAGAATTCAAAGAAATCCTCTGAGCTCTAGCACCACAGGAAGAGCAATTCATGATCTTCCCAATGCAAATCTAACCGTGAAAAGTGAAGGCACCAAAGGAATATCACAACTGGATGTTTATTAGATTAGTGCTTCTATTAATATAAATATGTAGAACTTCTCCAGAAGCTTAGAGATGAGGAAAGAGTCCAACTGGACAATTCCTAGACTTGATGAAAACATGACAAATTCCCAAGAAAGCTGATTTGGGCAGTCATGTCATGATTTGAACTCCCACACACCTGGGTAGAATTAGTGCAGACTATGTAAAAGAACAAAATAACACAAATAGGATCAGTGTTCAGACTCACTGAGGGGTAACTAGTGGGAGTGGATATGCATCAGGGTTCAGCTCTGAACCCAATGCTGTTCATATTGATAATTGGCTATATTAGGAAACAGGTCATAGGGGATACATCAACAAAGCAGCTGTATGCATATGATGTGGCACTACAAGCAAACTCTAAACAAAAACTTCAGCAAATAATAGGGGATGGAATGCAAAAGTAAAGCCACACAGGATGAAACTGAATACAAACAAGACAGTTGTTATTGCAGCAAACTGAGAAATCTGAAGAAGCTGTACACTGAGATAGAAGAGACATGGTGGAACAGGTTAACAGCTTCAAGAGTGTTGGTTGAGGAGAAGGGAAGTCTAAATGAAGAGGCCAAAGATAGAACCAGAGGGGCTGCAAACAACTGTCGCAGAGCGCCAGGGTAAGGTGTGACAGAAAATGCCAAAGAAACTGAAAAATATAGTGTACAAATCTGGGGAGCAACCAGTACTGCTGTGTGGTACAGAAACCTGAGCAGCGAAGGCAGAGCACTTGTGGAAGCTAGAGGTGTTGGAGATTAAGTGTCTGAGATGGGTAATAGGATGCCCACTGTGGGACAGATTTCAAAATGAAAACATCAGAGCAGAAGCCAAAGTTAGCTCCAATTGCAGAAAAGGTCAAACAGGACAGTTTACTGTAGTTCAGGTACATGTACAGAAATGCAGAAAAAAAATCTGATGAAGAAGATTTGGAAGAGACAGGATGAAGGCAAGAGAAAACAATGGTGTCCAGCAAATAGATGTACAGGTTATGTGAGAGAAGACCTGTAACAGTTATGACTGCTGAAGAAGGTAGAAGAGTGGCCTTGAATTAAGAGACACCTTAATCCCATGAAAAAGATGGGGAAAAAGGGGGTTGATGATGACGAGACTGGATGGGGGGGGGTCTCCTCTCTCATTCTGTACTTCAGACCTCTGAACTCTCTCCTGTCTTATTTCCAGTCCTGTTTGGTTGACCAGGTTCTAAAGAACTGGTAGAGTTCCCATATTCTGAGGTTAAGGATTCTGTAGAGACGATTCTTATGATCTCTTCTTGTGTGGTCTTTCATGTAGCCCTTTGCCATTCATGCCTTTTTCTGTACTGAAAGCAAGACAACAGCATTTGGTATGTGTTTGTGCATACGGTGTGGTTCAAGCAGTCATCTTTTAAATAATGATTGAATCAGGCTATTCTGAATGCCTATTTCTGGGGTGAAGTCCTCTTCAGCCAGGCCTCTTGGTATATTATTGAAGACCTGTTGAAAAGCAAACTGGAGATCGCCACCATATAACTTCCTTTAAATGCCCACACTATTTATTCTTCCTCTAGACCAGCTCAATAGCCTAAGAGGAATAGACCATCTCAAACAAAGAAATCATTGTCCATATTTAAGGCATTCTTGTTCCTTGGAGGCCCCACTAAGTCTTCAAGGAAGGAAGCTTTTATACAGATGTTATGTTTGCCTGTACCCTCCTATAGAACTAACTGTGGGAGATCAGTTCCTGTAGCTTGTAACACCTTTGAGAACATTTAATAAAGGATAATTAGTTTTAGATGTTATATCAAGTGGCCATGTATTGGAGTTCTTAGGTTCTCCCCATCAATAACGTATTTTAAAAGATTAGCTGATCTCTGTGGAGCTCCTGGAGTAGTCCCAGACTCTGTGTATGAAGGAGACTATAGAACCTTCTCATTCTTCGAAAGGAGTTGTAGAATTCTGCATTCATCTCTTTCCCATTACAAAGAATGTGGTAGAAGTTCAGTCATATCCTGAACCTCAGCAAATTCAACAGTGCATCAAGTACACTAATTTCAATGTAATAATTGCTGTAAAAGATGTTATGTCCTGCTTCCTTAAGAAGCTTGAATAATGAAACTTGTGATGACTGACAACTATTGACCATCATTGTGCCGTACAAAAGGGTTCCTCGGATAGTCTTGGAGCCAGCACTGCTTTCACTTCAAGGTTGTGCCGTTTGTTCTGTCATCTCCCACAGATATTTTCTTAAGTGGTTTGTTCATGGTGACAGAGGCCTTGTCTAAGAAAGATCTTTTAGTGTTTCCATACTTGGATGGTTGTTTACTTGAAATTTCCTCAGTGGACTGCTATTGTTCCATTAATAGCAGTCCTTTCCTGCCTAGAACATTGTGTTATGAATGGTCAGACATCCTTAGTAGCCACTTTACAGAGGGTTCACTGCCTAGGAAATGGGTTGAATATTCTTCAGTGTTGGAAGTTTTAACAAAGGAGGGAGTCAAAAAGACTTTCTAGCTAATGCAGCAGAGCTGAGTTTAGGTATACACCTTTGTACATCTCTTGGGGATTAGACATCCACAAGTTGTCACAGTCATGCTTGAACATCTCCAGATCCAGATGAGACTTCTTCAGAGGATAATGAGGTGCCAGCAATTGTAGAATCCTAGTACTCTGATGGATTTTATCTGGGTGTCAGAATCATGATAACTGACTATGAAGTGTCAAACTATTCCCACCAATATCAGCAGAGGGTTTCCCTTTCTTGCTCTGAGCCCAGTGCTGGAGCTGATGAAAGATGCTTCATTTTTTTAAGCACCTTTATTAAATTATCACTTAAGGCATAGGCAGACATACATTAATAGAAAAGAAAACAAACCATATTAACATTTTTATAACTGTCATCAGTCTAACATTACATAAATTGCTCAGTTCTTGCTCTCCCTTAAACCTCACTCCTTCTTCTCAACATTATTAAGCAAGTATTGCTCCCAAAACTTTCATTTATTTCTAAGTAATTTTCTCCATCCCTTTTCTAAAGATCCATCTTCTGGTTATTTTATCTATTTTACAATATTCATTTTTTTCAAATTTAGTTGATTTAGACTGATTTCCATTTCCTAGTAATTGTTTCTTGGCAGCCAAAACAATTAAACTTAACAAGGCTTAATTTGACTAGGCAATTCAAATCCTGTGCCCCACTTAAAATAATCATTCCCTTGGTTACAGTCATTTGCTCACCCAATATTTCTGACAGAGTACTATGTAGGGAATTTTTAAAAAATTGCCAACTCATTACATATGCTCCCAGTTACCTACGTCTTTCCTAACACAGCTCCAAGATTTGCTATGTACCTGAGGAAAAAAGCTTTGAAGTCTGCTTGGGGTATAAAAATAACTATGTAAACATTTCCAAGCAAAAATCCTAAACCTTTTGGACTTTGTTGCATACTTAGGAGTCATACATATATAATCCCATTGTTCCATTGAAAAATGCTTTTCCAGTCTCTTTTCCCAATCTTTTCTATTCTCCTCTGATTGATTCTTATAGTTATTGTGGAATATTTTATATTTGTGTGATGATGTGAGATATTGCCAGCTATGCCAGGGGAAGTAGGACAGTGGATGTGTTTGATGCCAGCACGGCTAGCTGGAATTTAGTAAAGAATTATGTGTTATTTGAATATCAAACTGATTTGTACTGAAAATGGATTTGTAAAGTTGCTTGTCTTATGTACCAAAAGTGGGTCCTGACTGTATTGCAACTGAATTAAATATATGTGTGTATGGGTGTGTGTGTGTGTTAATAGAGGGTACTGGAAGAGAAGAGGTTAAGCTCAGCTCCAGCTAAGTTTGGAAAATAGTAAGAAATTAAATTACTGGACCTAGACCATAAAGATGTTTTCTCACAGTTTTGAATGAAGCCAGAGACACAATGCTTGTAAGAACTATGGTTTGTTAGTCTCTGTAGGAGTAGAAGTTTGTAATTGTTTTATGACTTCAGAAGATGCACCAGATCTGAGCAATGCTCTTGTGTGTGTATTATTGGCATGTAGGTACTAAATTCTGGCAGTTTCTACAAAGGGGGGGGGGGTTGGATGGGAACCAGAAGTCAGATGACCGAATGTATGTGATGTCATTCTGTACAGAAATAATGTTTTAATATTAGGTGAGACAGAAGTCTCAGGGCAGTCAGTTTCCTGGAACCTGACATAGAAAGATTCCCTCACCTACTTCATCTTGCCTTGCTCTATTAAGTAAGTAGAAACAGTAGTTCTCTAGATCAGTCAGGAAAATATAGTGAGAATAGTCAAGTGTTTTTCTGTAACTGTGTGAATCCTTCTAGCTGTGTTATATTTAATATTTCCTGTGATTGAAACTCTGGTGATTACTGTAAATAGATATTTCATATTTTCATGTTCTTTTATTATTTATTATTAAATATATTTAAACTTTTCATTGTGGCAGGTCCTTTACAGAATATTTTAACCTTTGAGAGAACTTGTATCTATTGGTGACACTGTGGCCTCTCCAGACGCCTCGCTGTTTGGTCAACATTAACGTTTGTATTAATATTAATTTCACTCAGTATAATTGAGTACCCATGCAAGAGCCTTAGATGGGTGGGCTTTGTAGTGTCTGGTGACAGTGATAACTACCTTATAGACTGGGTAGAAGGGGGCACAGCAGGTAAATCCATGCCAACCTTTCTGTGTGTGTGTGTGTGTGTGTGTGTGTGTGTGTGTGTGTGTGTGTGTGTGTGTGTGTGTGTGTGTGTGTCAACTACTTGGAGCAGGGACATGAAGGATTGGTTTCACAAAAAAGGAGCTGGAGGACTTGACTTGGATATTCAGCTGAGGACCTACCCCTATAGTTGTGCTAGTGGGGACCCTTATTGTGGCCCTGGAGGGAGTCAGATATAAAGAAATCCAGAACCCAGTCTGGCTGTGCTCCCTGTGTGCTCTTAAGGAAAATTGTGCTTAATGCAGAGAGGTCTGCATCTGGAAATACTGAGTTTATCCATTCATATTCCAAGTGAACATCCTTCTCCAGTGTCAGTGGTGAGGATTCTGGCTCCTGATTACTGGCCCAGAGTGGGAACGTTATATACCCTACTACTTATCACCCTTTTAACAGCAGTTTCTGTTCTAGATTCAACTAAAAGCATTACCAGAGCAGGTCTTTCACTATGCCTAAACATTTCTCTTTGCAGGGAATGCAGTCAATAGGCCTGCAGTCCAAACATCTTCTTGGCATTTTCCCATTCTATTACTTTTCAATCTATAGTTATTTGTTCTCAGTGTTGTGATTCCTTTGCCAGTTTTCTCCAGTAAATTTCAGCCCTCTCATGCCTATTTTCTGTACCCCTACTTGCAGTCATGCAAAATCTCCTTTCACCATTTTTGTGTTGGCTTAGTTGTTAGAATACTTTTTCTATTTTATGAATATAATATTCTGTGTAGTTATTATTCTTCATAAGGATCTGCATCCAAAATCCCACTCTGTCCTTATTTGTTGAATGTACCCTGCTTTATCATCATTCCTTTCCACTATGAATTATAATTTTCTGCTTGTGTTATAACTATGAGCCTTAATTATGTAGCTTTGAGGGAACAAGCCCTTAGCACTTTGCCTGAAATCATGAGAATCTGGTTGGTAGACTGAGAATGTAACTCTGCAGATGAGCTGGGAAAAAAGGGGGATCTCTACTTAGCAAGTAGGGCATGCACTGCACAGGAAAAGGATACCCAGTGCTTCACATGGATATAAGGGAACCCATGGTAGGCAGCCTAAAACACCTCAACAGAATCCACCAGCAACTGGGGAAGCTACTAGTTCAGATACATGGCCAGGATCAAGGGTTAAATGTTTCAAATGTAACCAGTGAGACCATGTATCATACAGATGTCCATGGAGGCATAGTGGGAAACAAAGTTGGGGGAGCCAGCAAGTGGGAATAACAGTATGCTAGTGGTAAGTTGTCTGGAGACAACAGGGGTACCAAACTATCACATGAGGTTATATCCTGTCTTAGTGGATGGAAAACAGGCCACTGCTAAGAGAGACACAGCCTCTGACATAACATTGTAAAGCCTGCAGTGGTTAAAGAGGAAAAGTACTTGTTGGGCAGTCCACTGCAGTCAGAGCATTAGGAGGGACCCCATTCCAAATGCCTTTGGCAAGGGTTAACCTTGACTGGGAGGGTGGAAAAAGAAGCAAGTAGATGTGTTTGAGGATATCCTTGCAGATGTCCTGATATGGAATGATTTTGATAATGCAGTACCTTGTGTGCATGAAGTTAAATGCAGTCAGGCTTGGAGACCGGCATCTGGGTCTGGTAACCTGGGGAAGACCCAGACAGACACCACAGCTGAAGCTAGGGCTGGTGAGGTGGCTTTTCAGGGAGGGAGCTACCATGTAGCAGTGAGCCTGAAGGTGAGCCACAGCTGCTGGTAGGTACTGATGTTCCCTTGAACAGAGTGATTGCAAGGGCAGTGTTGTGTGTTAGTTCCCAGGCTGACAGTGAGGCACTGCTGTCAGAGGATACCAGATTTCCTGTGGTAGGGGAGCTGGAAAGAGCCACAAAAGTAAAGCTGAGACAGTCTCAGCTCTCAGTCCCTACAATACAAGGTGTGAGGGAGGTAGATAAGGAGGCATCTGATTCTCAAGTAAAGGGATATCTGTATACTGGAACAAAGGTTTACTATATATACAGTGGACCCCTGAAGGAGGGCTAAAGGGTGAGGTAATGCAGCAGCTGGTAGTGCCTAGAGCCTACCATCTGGCAGTTGTAGCCATAGCCCATGACATTCCTTTTGCAGGTCATATGAGTATAAAGCATGCAAAAAGACATATTATACAGAACTTTTATTGGCCTGGATTGCAAGGGATGTAACAGGATACTGCAAGACCTGTGAACAGTGCTAAAAAGTAGGCAAATCAGGAAACAAGGTCTAAGCTCCTTTGATGCTTTTGCCTGTGATTGAGGAGCTGTTTCAGAGGGTAGCTATGGATATTGTGGGGCCTTTGACTACCCCAACTTCCACAGGGAAGAAATAAATCCTGGTGTTAGATTATTCTACTGGTGGCTCTGCCCTCCATTGAGGCAGAGAAGGTGGAAAATGATTTGTTAGAGATGTTCAGCAGGGTAGGTTTCCCAAGAGAAATACTGTCTGACAGAGATGCCAATTTTATGTCAGACCTGTTGCCTTGTCTGTGGAAGTGCTGTGGGATGAAGCACCTGAAGACCACCCCTACCTTCCCCAGACTGAAGGTGTTGTGGAGAGGTTAAATTCTACAGTAAAGACCATGCTATGGGAATTTGCCGACCAGTTTAAGAGAAAGTGGACAATGCTATGTGCATTTCCAGACTAATTTAAGAGAAAGTGGGACTAATTTCAAAAAAAAAAAAAGAAAGTGTGACTCCAAGTTAGACTGCTGACCAGTCAGGAGTGGACTCCCACAGTGTTCGGTCCTGGGTCCTCTCCTGTTTGGTATCTACTTCTCTGAAGTCCAGGGCAACACAAAGGGACTCTGGCTGACAAAGTTCGCAGATGATTGCAAGTTGTGAGCTATTATTAACTCTCCGAGTGATGTTGACATCCTATAGAAAGGCCTCACTGAGACCGATGACTGGTGTCAGAACCATGGCCTTAAACTCAATGCCCAAAAATGTGGCGTCATCCCCTTTGTGAAAAACCCAGTTCCCATGAATTACCACATAGATGGTAGTCCACTGTACACAGAAGGCATTGTAAGAGGTCTGGGAACACAGGTTGACAGCAACCTCTGTTTTGACCACCACATTGCCACTGTGGTCAGAAAGTCCTTCTGTGTGGCACATCTCATTACTAAGGGTTTTGCATCCAAGAAGAAAGACTCTTCCCTCATTAGACCAATCATTGAATACAATGCCCTATTTGGCATGTACCTCACTAAACAACTGCAACTACTGGAGAGGCCGCAAAAGTACCTCACAAAGAGGATCCTAGACCTTAAATAGTAGTCCTATATGGACAGACTAAAAAAACTCCAACTATTCTCTGTCTCATATTGCCTACTTAGAGGTGATCTCTGCTTGACTTACAAAGCCATGTCTGACCCATCTCTGTTAGAAATGCTACATCTAAAGAAATCCCAATCCCTCTGCACTAGATGCTCCAGAGACCTCAATCTGATTACCACAATCAACAGAACATGCTGGAGGGGCAGGTTCATAACCCAGAGACTGCCATGTTATGGAATAGACTTCCCATACATGTCAAGCAGAGCACCTCACTGACCCTCTTCAAGAGAAATCTTGATGAGTGGATGGGAAATAATAAATTCACCCCAGGGATCACTCCAGTGGCTTTACTCGACAGAAGCACTGGGAACTAAGGTTGGGTGGCACGATGCCAGAGTAATCTTATGGGCTAGCCTTGTAAAGGCCCCAGGGCCATTAGCCTAGTACACACCTATGAACCTATAAATATTTGCCCCATCTGCTGTTTGCTTATAGAGAGGTACCCTAGGAATCCACAGGTTTTTCACCCTTTGAGTTCCGGTATGGCTATAGGGTGAGCGGGCCTTTAGATATGATTTGTGATGAGGGTGATTGTGAATCCCACAAAGAGTCTGTAGTGGCATATGTCCTAAACCTCAAGGCAAGGCTTAGTGAGCTCATGGGCTTGGTCCAGGAGTACCTGGCAGGAGCCCAGCAGCAGAAAAAGGTCTGGTATGGCAGGAATGCTCGAGCCCAAGAGTATGCTGTAGGGCAGCAGGTAATGGTTCTCATTCCTGTCAGACACAACAAGCTGCAGACAGCTTGGGAGGGACCCTGCAAGGTGGTAAGGAAGGTCAGTGATGTTAGCTACATGGAAGAACTACTAGGCAGGAATCAGGGGCATAAATTGTACCATGTTAACATGATGAAACCTTTCCTTGATAAGGAGGCCCTAATGCTGAGTATTTGCAGTGGATGGCAGGAATACTCTGAGGGGGATTTGGTGACTGATCTCCTCAGTGAGACTTGGATTGACACTTCAGTGGAAGGGATAGCAATGTCCCAGAGGCTATCCCATGCCCAAGTTCTAGAAATCTGAGCAGTGTTACAGGAGTCTGAGGGCATATTCACTGGGAAGCCTGCCATCTTCTTGGCATTTTCCCACTCTGTTACTTTTCCTTCTATAGTTATCTGTTCCCAGTAGCATGATTCCTTTGCCTAGTTTGTCCAGTAAATTTCAACCCTCTCATGCCTATTTTCTGTACCCCTACTTGCAGTCATCCCTATTGGCAAAATCTTTTACCATTTTCTTGTTGGCTTAGTTGTTAGAATACTTTTTACTACTTTATGAATATAATATTCTGTATGGTTATTATTCTCCATAAGGACCTGCATCCAAAATCCTACTCTGTCCTTATTTCCTGAACTTCCCCATGTTTTATTATCACTTTGACTTATAACCTTCTGCTTGTGTTATGTATATGAGCCTTAAGCATGTAGCTATAAAATATGCCTTGATATCAGGTAATCCTAAACCACCTTGCTCTATTGGAAGGATACTACAGTTGTGTAAAATCTTACCATGACAGTAGATGTTCTTGCCTTCACTGCTGCAGTATTCTTAATAGATGGAATTCCCTGCCACGGGAGCCCGAACATCCAGCCAGTCTACCAAAGACTACTTGTTGCTTTTAAAAGGAACGCCGAACATCACCCAAATGTTCTTTGCATCGCGTAGGGCTTAAAGGTGACTCTCAGGCCTACCATAATCAGAACAGAATGCCCCAGTAAGAACACAGTCTAAGAAACTCAAGAAGTAACCTGTACATCCAGGAAGGCAAAAGACTGGGGGGGAGGAGGGAGGGAGCTAATACTGCAGCAGTGCAGGCAAGGACATCTACTGTTATGGTAAGATTTTACACAACTGTACTATGTCCTTACATTCACTGCTGCAGTATTCTTAACAAATGAGAGAGTGCCAAAGCTCAAGAGGAAACTTGGGAGGGAAGGCAGAGAAGAGACCCCTAAAAAAAACATGAAGAACAGCACTAGCAAAACCAGCCCTAGCTCTAGAGATACCATACAACTTGTAGTGCTTGGTAAAGGTATGCACAGAAGACCAGGTAGCTGCTTCAAGAATAGAATTAGTATCTAAGCCCTTGCAAAAAGCACCCAAAGAAGTCACAGCTCTATTAGAACGAGCCTTAACTGAAGAAGGAAGGCTATTGCCATGAAAGTGTAACAAAACAAAAGAGCCTTAGAAATCCAAGAAGAAGTAGTTTGCTTGGATACAGCAAGTCACAAAGAACTAAGATGAAAAGAAACAACTGATCAGATTTTCTAATAGCCTTAGTCTTATCCAAATAAACCCTGAGTTGCTTATGCACATCCAAAGTATGCAGCACCCTCTCACTGTCAAGATTACGTACAGGGGGAAAAAAGTAGGCAGGTTAATAGACTGATTCAGTGATAGCTAATTAACCACTTTAGGCATAAAAGAAGGGTTAGTGTGCAAGGGCGCGCTGTTCTCATAAAAGACAAAAAAGAAGGACAAGTCATAAGGGCCTGCAACTCAGACACCCATCTGGCAGAGGTAAGAGCTAACAAAATAACAGTCTTCCAGGAACGATATAGCAAGGAAACTGAAGAAGCAGGCTCAAAAGGAGCCTGAGTCAACTTTTGCAAAACAAAATTAAAATCCCAGGGAGGAGGAAAAGGCTTCCTGGGAGGTCTAATATTAAGGACTCCTTTAAGAAATTGTCTAACCTCAAATTTAAAAGGTAAAGGAGGAGAAAAAGGCAGACAACAGAGATAACTGACAAGTGGGCCTTAATACAAGAATAGGCCAAACCAGCATTGAGCAACTCGCACAAATAAGGGAGAACCAAAGGAACATCCACATTAAGTGGGTCCAAGTTACGAGAGATACAGCAAAAAGAAAATTTCTTCCATTTGGACAAGTAGGATTTCCTAGTAGTAGGTTTCCTGGCCTCCTTCAGCACTTGCAGCACATCCTCAGAAAAAAAGGTGTTTGTGAGGAATCAAAATCCTTTCAAGCACAGTGTCAGTTGAAGTGTGAACAGGTGGGGATGGATGAGTAGAGCCAATCATTGAGGTAACTTCTGATGATTGCCCCTAGCTAGATGCAGAAGTAAAGTGAGCCTGTGTTGTTGCAGCCAAAAGGGAGTCATCAACAAGATTTTGGGAGCATCCTGTTTTATTTTGAACAGGACTTGGAATGAGAGGAAGGGGAGGGAATGCATAAAAAAACTTCCCCTTCCAAGAAAATGAGAAGGTATCCACCTTCCACAACAGAGGACTCAGGGATCTGGAACAAAACACAGGAAGCTGTCTGTTCAGAGGGGATGCAAAAAGATCCACTTGAGGAGTACCCCACTGGTGGTGGACAATGTCCAGAAACACATCCCTGTGAAGCATCCATTCATGGGACTGAGTTAAGGACCTGTTCAGAGTGTCTGCCATAATGTTCTGACCAGAAGGGATATAAACTGCCTGAAAACTCACTTGATACTTGACAGCAAGGTCCCATACCAGAAGTACCAACCACCAAAGAAGTTAAGATCTCTTTCCTCCCTGTTTGTTGATATACCATATACTGTGGTGTTGTGTGTGAACAACTTGAAAGGCCCTGGAGAGAAAAAGAGGATGAATGGCCTGAAGAGCCATTAGAAGAGTTCTCATCTCTTTGACATTGATGTGCTCCTTCTGCTCATGAGGTAACCACACCCCCTGTCAGGAGTGGCCCTAGGTCAACTGGTGCTCTAGGCAAAAAGGCTCCACGGCGCCCTCCAACTCATTACCTGGTGCCCCCATCCTGATCTACCTATACCAAATAAATACTGGAAAAGTGCACCTGCTAGACCGGTGCCCTAGGCGACCGCCTAGTTGGCCTATGCCTAAGGCTGGCCATGCCCCCCGTAGCTTTAGGGAGCCAAATATCACCCCCCATTCCATTTCTGAAGCATCTATGTACAATTCCTGAGGGTGATGAAAAGGAATCCCTGGTTTTACAGACAACTGCTGAATCCACCAGTGAAGTTCCTGTCTGAGACAAGGAAGAAGAGGCACTGCAAACTCTAGGGGATGTGCATATTGGAGCTACACTGACTTCAAAAACCACTGACACTTTCTCATGTGAAGTTTGGCCAGAGGGAACATTGGAATGGTGGATGCCTTGAAAACCAGAGCTCTCAGAAACTCCCTGATGGTAATGGAAACCAGAGGAAGAAGAGTTTGAAAGAAAGAAATGAGAGTTAAGGCCTTTATAGATGGCAAGAATTGACACTGTCTGAATGCTGCAACACACTAAAACACGATCCTGCGAAGGAGTCAGAGAAGACGTTTTGAAATATATAGTGAACCACAGGCTCTGAAGAAGGGAAACAGTCTCTGGATAGGATGCCTGACTCAACAGGTTGTCTAAGTAAGGAAATTTTGGGATCCCTTAAAGTCTGCAAAAAGCAATCACAGGAGCAAGGCATTTGGTAAACACCAGTGGGGCAGTAGAAAGGTCAAAGGGCAAAGCAGAGAACAGAAAATGCTAGGAAGCAACAGAGAAATTCAAAAACTTCCTGAAAAGAAGATGGATCAGAATATGGAGATAAGCATCCTTGAGATCCAGAGGCACCATATAAGTTTGTGGGAGCAAGAAAGGAAACAGAATCTGAAGGGGACAACATCTGAAAGAAAGGCACTTTTAGAACAGTATTTAGATGAGAGAGGTTTAGAGTAAGTCTCAAAGTGCCCTCTTCTTTGGGCACTAGAAACAGTCGTGAGTAGAACCATTTCCACCCTTGTGACACAGGCACCTCTTGAATAGTACCCTGAGTCAAGAGATTTTGAATGAACCTCTGGGAAAAATGGAAGTTGTTCCCAAGAAGGCTGAGGAATGCCCATAAAAGGAGGATGGAATTTCCACACCGTGAAGTACCCCTGACGGATAATTGACAGAATCCAAGAATCCTGAGAGAAAGACAAAGCAAAAGAGGAGTGTGGCTGGGAAGAGACAGTCATGCAGCACCTGGTTTGTCCAGAAAGGAAAGCTTTGGAGTCCCTGAAAACTGAGTAGCCTTAGCAGGAGGAGCCTATTTGCCACTTTCCCTACCTTAAGTAGACGGGCAGGATTGCCTATGAACAAATGCCTCCTTAGCGGGTTAATTTCTCTAAAATTTAGGCACAGGAGTTGTGGTTGCTGGTAAGTCTGAGACACCCAAACTACCCCTACCACTTTGCTGAAGAACAATGTTACTTTTTCTAGCTTATGACTTGTGACGTGTCTGTTAATGTAGCCTAGGAGTCCTTTAGTCTGGGATAATGGCTCTTCTGTCTGCTTAACTGTAACCATACTACTTTATATTATGAGCTTAGGTTTCTTTGTTCTAGTGCCAGCACCCGCCATTCTCCTCCTGTGCTGTAACAGACCACTAAGTTTATGTTGCTTTTCAACACGCATTTATATTTCCTGTTAATAAACCCAAAATACAAGTCTCAGAACACTGTTCACAGCTCTTTCCACATGCATTTACCTTTCCTGTCATTTCAGACTGCTCCAGCAGAACAATTGTTCTATTATCCCTAACTTCCCTCAAAGTTAAAAGGCACAATCATACTAATCTACCTTTTCATCCCATTTCACCAGTGATGTCCCCTGTGAGACTGCGATGGAGTCTTTCTTTACTAAATAGCTCGTTATCCTCCTTTGTCACCCCTCCCTGCACTACACTAAGCCCCTCCTCCTTACTGTACTTTCTGAGACAGTTGTTAAACTGCTCAGTACTTTCCTTCTTCACACTGCTGACTATTAGTGCAAGTAATACTTCTCACAGGGCCACTGTACATCCATCTGGTGCAGAAACTTATAGCCTTTCTGCTCCGTCCTACTGCCAAATCCTTCTTTCCCAGTTAGCCTATCTTAGTATTGGTTAAGCCTGACATAATTTGTACCATTTCCCACTCCCATCTCCACTGGCCCCAGTTACCCCACCTAATACTCCTCATAACTGAACTTTCTGCTACTAGGATCCTCTCTTTTTTTTCTAGACCTGCCCTACCTGATCCCTTTCTTCCTATACTGGCTATCCTCCTAACCATCTGCTTATTATGTCTTGCTAATTTATTTTCTGCCAAGTTTACTTGAGACACAGTTAGCATAACATTATCTTTGGGAAGAGCTCTGCAGTAATAGTGAATAAATGCCAAACATTTACTAAAATGAAGTAAATACTGCTGTGGCTTTAGATTTGATGCATTTCATTCACTAGATACTGCCCATTTCTAAAAAATAAATAAATAAATAAATAAATTGCAGTGCACAAGTCCAGTGGCCATTCAGCAGTCACATATGATTTGGAGCCATTTGTAAGCTGTTCTGCTTGTTTTCGCAAAGGAGCTGAGAGCTGCTGCCGTTAGTTTAGGAAAGCATTGTAGTAAGCCTGTCCAAGGATATCCAGTATGTCTCATCATACTTTAGACCACATGAACTGGAGCACAATAACCCCTAAATGACCAGCTCTATAAATTCTCATAATTCATGCATTTTAGCCTGTCATGTTGTGAGCAAATGTGAAACAAATAAAAATCATTGTTTGCCAGGGAAAAGCCCACCTGTATTTCACCCCCACCCCCTTATTTTATTCTTCTCACTCCAAGTTTGAAAACAGGGAGACAACTGATAGACAATATCTCTCTCTCCTCACCTTTGATCACCTACAACATATTATTACTATGAAGTGAGCAGTAAGGTGGAACCAATTGCTACTGCGAGCTGTTATGTGTAAGCAAGTGAGATGAGTACAGGTGATTCAAGCAAATCCATTCCAAAGAGACTACCTGTAAAATAACAAGAAGCCATTTAGAAAACTGCAATCAAAAAAAGTGTAAATAATTGCTATTCATCTATCTGGAATAAGTGGAGAAACCCCTTGCAGACACAGAAATACCATACAAAACTTCACATAGGCACTAACTGGAGGTCGTGATTGAACCCCAGATCAAACAGTATGTGTATCTATCTATCTACATATATATATATATATATATATATATATATATATATATATATCTAGCTATCTAAATCTATCTACATATATATATATATATATATATATATATATATATATATATGGGTTTAGGGCAGCTGGTTGAATGACCAGCTATATTGGTAAATGTTTGGTTGACTCAAACAGTTGATCAACATGTGTGCCAGACTGATAATCCCTGTGTAGGAGAATATTTCATTCACCTATGATTGTGTTCTCACTGAGTTAATATATATAATTAGCAGGAGATTGGGGGAAAAAACACTTGCTTTTGGTTTACTGTGTTCTGGGGTAATCCCAAGAGCATTCCACTAGCTGCCCAGATTCATGTAGAGGTGGGTCTAGGACTATTCACTGAAAGCACATTTCACTGAAACACATTTGACTGCGCACAATTCACTGAAACACATTTCCCTGAAGGTTATATAGGGCCTTTTCCCCACTGTAGTGCGACCCTATAGTTACTATATATAGTAAGGGGGTGTGGGGGCACCACCCCCACATTGGGGGCCCCCACCTATTTTAAATATTTTGAACTATATACATGGATACTTGCAATTCCAATAAATTACTCTTTTCTGAATATATATATATATATATATATATATATATACAAACTATGTGGGGGGCTACGCCCCCTCACACCACCCAATATGGGGTGCGGTGCCCCCCACACTCCCCTTACTATATATACTAACTCCAGGGTCGCACTACAGTGGGGAAAAGGCCATGACTTTCAGTGAAATGTGCTTTCAGTGAATAGTACTAGACCCATATAGGTATATGTATATATGCACACAAACACACACACACACACACACACACACATATATATATATATATATATATATATATATATATATATATATATATATATATATAATTGTCTCATTGAGTAAACTGTCAAACTGTCATATGAGTAAATACAAAAAGGGCAATCTTTTTAGACTGAATCTAAGAAGATCAGAAAGTATAAGTGCACTCTCCTCCATTATGCACATGAACAGCAGTTGAAGACTTCTATATTTGGTGAACATAGGGACAGTACAATACAAGTGATCATAGGAACCATTAGATGCTCAGCCATATACACCTTTAAGTCGACACAATTAAAATTTATTGCCACTTCTTAATAATGCTTACCTTGCAAATCAGGGAGAGCCATACATGATAATACTGGGGTAAATGCCTGTCTACCTTTCCAATCTTCAAAACTAGTATTAAAGGTAGCTGCAGTAATATTTTGTTTAGCTCATAGCAGATAACTAAGTGAATAATTATGTCCAGCTTGCAGTCATCCACAAATTTGGTCAACCACACTTCTAGGACTTTGGCTTAGATGGCAGCAAAATAAATGCCAAAAAGCAACGGGCCCTGTTCTGATCCCCTGAAATACCCACAAGCTAACATTTTATATTCAGAAATGTGACGGGTAGCAATCCGACAGACAGCATAAGAGTTTCTGTTAAGTTTTTCTAACTTTTCAATAATGCCGACATGGGAGATAGTGTGAAAACCCTTGGATGGGTAAAGACAAGCAGTGTGCAATGAATAACTACAATCTACAGCCTTTGTAATCTTTTTCAAAGAAGCTTACTAGGTTTCAGAGACAGGATCTCCTTTTCACAAAACCATACTGAGTGCGGTTTACATCAATTAATTTACATATGTCAACATTAATAATTTCTGCTATGACACGTTCCACGCCTGTGTGTGTACATAATATATATAAAATGCTTGTGAGAGCTGGTGGGCCTACAAATATGTGGGTCTGTAGATGGGCAACCCTAGGGCTGCCAACTTTCCATGTCAAAAAGTCTGGACATGTACATGAAAGCAAAATGCGTATAATTTTGATACCCCCCCCAGCTCCCCACAGCCATTCCAGTGTCCCATTACTTGGCTAGTTCTCCATTTCTCCCCATGTGCCGTAAACACTGTTCAAAATTCTCATTGTGCATACTGTCTTCTGCATCACTTTTACAATGATTACAAATATTTGTATTTAATTTAAAACTTTTATTTCAAATTTTATAGCACAAACATTGACTGACATTTGCTAAACAAAGCAATACAGTCCCACGATGCAAACAGACTTAGCATTAAAACTCCTCTGCCTTTGAAACTCACATTCACTGAAACAGCATTGAAACCCACATTCAAAGAAAATACATCTGGCCAGTCATGGGTTATGTTTATCTTTGGGCTGTTTTTATATCATAGGCCCCTTGCACACATGTTTAGGACTATGCAAACGTCCTTTGATTCACCTTTCTGATTGCATTAAATTATAACATTCTGTGCAATATGCCAAGTTAGCATTCCGTGCAATTTGAAATCTGTCTGATTCTGATCTATGCAATATTTTAGGTACTGACGAAGATGTGTAAGTGGAATAGTCTTGGTGCATGTCTTTGTACTTGTTACCGCAATGCATAAATGTCTTACTGTTGTTATTGTTGGATTAGTATTAGTATATGTGTTATTATTGTATTAATATTATCAGTATATCTTGCATGCACATTGAGTTGAATGTAACACAGTTTTGTTCAGTTGCACTGTTATGCGGTCTGAATGACAATAAAGTTCACTTTGACTTTTAATATATAATAATTAAATTATATCCCTTGTATAATACAGCACCACTTGTTAGAGCATGTTTAAATTTATAGTTTGGAACATTTTTCCAGTAAGCAGTGAAACAAAACATATGAACCAATAATGACAAAACTGCCCAATTCAGAACATTTCAGCCATAAAAGGCCACTCAAACTTCTGTCATTGCAATGCATCAATATCAGTCAATATGCACAATCTCTGCAGAAATAAAAGTCATCTGAATAATTCTACATTAAAGGGTCTGTAACTAATGAAAAGGTTGCTGTTAGCAAACAACTTTACATTTCAGTGTTTCATGAAGTAAAGGATAAGTTATAACTTGAAGGATGTGATTTCTGATTTGCTTTACATTACTTGCATTAAGCGCTGCATGCATAAACCCTATTTTCTAGGAGTCAGTTTCTTGTAGCTTTTCTATGTAATACTGTACTCCAGAAAGTCTGAAACTATTATTGTGTTCATATTTTGTTTGCTGCTATGGTCCTGAGATTTCAGAGTAAAAGGAGTGTAACTGTTTCAGTGAGGAGGACCATGTGTGTGTGTGTGTGTGTGTGTGTGTGTGTGTGTGTGTGTGTGTGTGTGTGTGTGTAATAAGGGGTGTTATATTCACAGCAGAACTGTGTCTCTTACACAGCTTCAGTGGACAGAACAGTATGTAGGTAGATACCTATTCTATCAGCATACCTATCAATCTTTTAGGGAAGAAATCTGGACAAATCATAGAATAATGGGGGGAGATAAAGGCCCCAAAATAGGGACAGATGTTAAAGTTGCTTGAACAACAGGGTTTGCATTGGTATGCATTTTCTGAGTTATCTGAAGTTTACAACTCCAGTTGGCTGACTGTTTAGTGACTTCAGTCCGCAGTGATTTGCCAGAAAAACTAAAATTTTATGAGGCAAAAATGTGGATAGTTGAGAGCTATGCACACATGTAAAAGGACCCAGTGTAAACGCCACCTTAATAGTGTTAGCCTTTTACCTTGACACAAGTTTCCTTTTAGTTGTGCACCTTAGTAAATTTTAGGTCTCACTGGAGATTTATTATGCCAAGACAGTCGCATTATATTCCATAAACTTCTGCTTTTTACCATAAGCATAACAGTTTTCAACCCCCTCCCTCACAATGATCCCTACCTTACATAACAAAGTGTCTCAAACCACAATAAAACATTAATTGTTTTACTGTGGATGGATTAAGATAACTGAAATCAGCAAAGTAGAGAACCAGTCATTTAGTAACTGGAGCAAAAGTGAGAATATGATATAATTGATATTCATGTTAAAAAAAAAGCAATAGAAGCACCACAATGTTTAGTTAAAATCTCTAAAGTGCAGTGTTGCTTGTATATGGCAAATACACAATGTTGTGATTCAAATTGTATAAAAATAAACAGCAAATAATGCATCGATCGAGAGTTAAGATACAAAACAAGTATTTTTCTCTTACTCTGAGTTATTAAAAGAAGGTGAGGTTATGCAAGTCATTGTTCATGCTTGCTGGCCAGTGAACTGTATGACACCCCCACCCCTTAGTGTGCCTTCTCTCCTTTTCTGGGACTCCAACTAAAGTGTGCTAGGGTCTGTAGTATGTTGCTTACTGCATGTGTGCACCTTTCAAGCTTCTGTTGGTCACACACACCTCTCACTTGTCTGACATTTGTAATGGTCTGCAGCTGTTGCTCAGTCCAAAAGTCTTATTCTGGAATTCAAATTCCCCCCATGCAGAACACAAAGATGCATAGAGTCTCGGCTTCAGTGTCTGTACGGGAATGTGTGGCCAGGTGCAAAGGACGTTCTCAAAGAAGAACGCCCTTTAAAAAAAGTTTTTTTTTTTTATTTAAAACAGAAGATTTTATTTTTATTCTCTGTTTTTCAGACAGTGTCCCTTAATTCTGGACAGTCCGGAAGGATTCTGGATGGTTGGCAACCCTAGGCAAGCCTATTGTAGGGGGAGTCAAAGTGACTGTTCTCCAGGCATCACGCACAAACCCCAAGGGGAGGCTAGGGTTGAACAGTTTAAGCAGAGGCTCAGATAGAGCACATTTGGCACTGATAAGAATGCAAACTGGTATGTTGTCTGGTTGGTTGAAAGTATTACTTTTCATCTTTGACAGTGATTCTGAGACTTATTTCAAAGCTATTTCAGGAAAAACTGAATTTTTAAGTATAGGGAAGGTAACAATGTGGGTAAATGGAGTAAAGTTAACACTAATTGTTTTTTCTGCTAATGTATGGCTTATATCCTTGAGACTAGACTGCTTAACATTCTTATGGATAAACGTAGTAAATTGTTGGACATTATTCTTTATTTTCCTTACAAAGATGAAGAAGGATTTCTACTTTCCTTTAGTATCTGTGGTGAACTTAAGCTTGTACTTTGCTTTCCATTTTCTAGTAGCACATTTAAGTTTCTTGCTGGTATATTACATTTCTTTTGTTATACAATTCATTAATATGTTAGCTCCACCAGAAAGGTTTGTTCCCTTATTTGCCATTGTATTTTGGACTGATCATTACTGAATTTCTTATACAGCTGTTTAGGCACAAGTAAGAGTTGGGGGAGAATGTAGCAGCAGCCCTTTCAGTTAGGTCTGTTTGCATGGTATTGTTGCGAATTTTGCTTAGGTCTTCTAGAAGCTGAAATAGGTTTGTCCTGGTGAAGTGCCTATAGATGGTCTCATTTGGAGGTATGGTAGTGCCACTTAGCCTAACAGAGGAAGTGACTGACTTGTGGTCAGATTTGACCAGGGATGAGGAGATGCAGGATGGGATAAAGGAGAGAGCTAAGCTGGTAAGGACCATGTAAAGGATATGTGGACCTCTATTGGGTAGATTTACAATTTGCTCCAGTGTATCGGCATTAATGAGGTCTACAAAATACTGAACATATTCATTTTAGAGGTATAAAAATGCCAGTCAATGCAAGCATAATTGATGTACCCTAGCAAGGAAATATTTGGTTTAATATTTAACCTCTCAATAGTAGTAACATAATTTCCATGATCTGTGGGAGACATCAGCAGAAGTCTATAGCTAGCAATGAAGTGATAGTTGGTTTGGTTAGGGGTGATTGGATTTCTAGGAATTCCAAGTTAGGGTCATGGGTAAGCTAACATGAGGTGATGCTATTTCTATAGCATAGCCTAGTACCTACCTATGAACCTAACAAACACAAACACAAATACCCCTCCTGTGACATCCCTAGTCTGGGCCAGTGATCAAGGAGCCTCAATCCTCACCACTGACACTGGTGGGGAATGTTCACAGTGATAAAAGTAAACACACACAGTATTTTCAGATGTAGCCCTCAGCACCAAGAACAATTTCCCTTAAGAGCACACAGAGAATGCAGTCTCCATTCCTGTGGCTGGGCTCCCTCTCCAGGCCCCAAGTAAGACTCCCCACTGACCACTATAGAGCTTAGTTCTTAGCCAGGTATTCCAAACCAAGTCTTCCACCACCCTCTCTGTGAAATCAGTGCTCTCTGTGTCCCTGTTCAAAGTAGCTTTCACACACACTCTCTTTGAGGTTTGATTTTCACACGCACACACACACACACACACACACACACACACACACACACACACACACACACACACACACACACACACACACACACACACACACACCTGAGAAAGGCTAGTACAGCTTACCCACTCTGCCACTTCCACCCAGACTATAAGGTAGATTTGCTGCCAGCAGAACACCCAAAGCCAGCTACTTTAAGGCTCTTACAGGTCACCCAATTGCACTTATTAAAATTAATAATTATACAAATGTTTGCATTTAACCAAGCTCACATGGAGCCACAGTGCTACTAAATAAATACAAGTACCCTCAAAGGTTAAATATCTTCTAAAAGACCATCCACAATGAAAGGTTTAGATTTTATTTAATAATAAATAATAAAAAACATGAAAATACTGAATAGCAATTTACAATAAACAAGTTTCAATCACAGGCAATATAAAAAAACAACACAGATGGAAATATGCAGACAGATACAGAAAAAAACAGTTAACTAATCTCACTATAGTTTTTAACTGACTGAAGAATTACTGTTCCTTATTTACTTACTAAAGCAAGGCAAGATGAAAGTGGATGAGTGTCTTGTCAGGTCCAAAAACAGAATGCACATTTCTCACTAGTATTCAAATACAATTTCAGTGCTGGCTGCAGAATGACATCAACATCTGGTCACCTGACTGTAGTTCCCACACTACCCTCTCACTAGAAAGTGAGTCAGCATCTGGCACTGATGTGTCAAAATACACATATAGAACTTTAGCTAAGGTTTATAATAATATCTGGAAACTGTAAAACAATTCCAGCAGTTCTACTCTTCCTGCAAAAACTAACAAGCCATTCTCTGGTGCCCCAGGACAGCAATTAGTTCACCACTAAAGTTAATAGAGCAGGATCCCAGCCCCGGCTTTTCAAGAGATTGAGTCTCTGGCTGCATTCATACCTGTGAGATAAAATCTTTATGACCTAAACCAAGTTACATAACTTCAGGCTATTCTTAAGGTTAGCTGAATGCCTTCACCTGCTTTTTGGTAAGAGGGGCAGGCCATGTCTTAATAGCTTCCACTATCTTACCACTCCCCACTCTATGTCCCAGGTAGGAGACCCGTGTCATACCCATCTGACATTTACTGGGCATAATGGTCAACCCTGCCCTTTGCAGTCTCCCAGAACTTCCCTTACATGCTGAAGGTGCTTTTGCCAGGAATGGTTGTAGATAGTAATATCACCCAGGTAAACAATCGCATAATGTCCTGCTCCTGATAGCATATGATATACCAGTCTCTGGAAGGTCACCGGGGCATTTTTCATCCCAAAGGGCATCTTTGTGAACTTCTATAAACTGAAAGGAGTCACAAAGGCTGACCTCTGTCTAGCAGTGCGTGTCAAGGGTGCCTGCCAGTATCTCTTGGTCAGATCAATGGTGGTCATATACTTAGCCCCACTCAGCTGCTACCTCATATCATCACACCCCCCATTACCTGAAGACTTGAAGGCATATTAGGCACTAAATCCTGGTACAGTGGGAGGTTTTTCATTGCAAAGAAACTATATCTCAATAACTACACAAATATGAATGCGTTCAAGTTGCAGGAGGGCCTCAAGCTATGTCATCCTTCAATTTAGATTCCTAGCAATAAGTAGTGCCACCATGATGTTGTCTGAATCTGTGTTTGAGTTTGGTATGTTGGAATGTACAGAAGGAAGATACTACTGAAAAAATGCAATATGGGGGAAATGTAAGATTTTGTCAGTATGTGGAAGCCCTGGTATAAGTATGGTGTAACATGCAGTGTGGTGAAACAGGAAGTCTTATCTACCATCTTGTTCCAGCCAACACATACTGGATTCCCTTAAAATGAAACCAACTGCTCAGCCAATTGTTTAAACCAATTATCTTGTCTTGGCATATATTCATCATGCTGAGTGAAGGCAAGATAACCTTTTAACAACAGTGTCTTTCCTACCACATGCACAGCAAGTTCCATCTTGTCTCTGCATGTGTCCCTTGTTGGTGCACCTCAGGTCATTCACTCCCACATGGACCAGTACTGGGTTATAGTCATATTTGCCTGGTTTAAGAGACCTGAGGACCCTTGTGACAGTATTGATCCTAGCAACAGACAAACAGCTTACAGTCACCCTGTTCTTGTCCAGTTTGGTGAGTGTGGAGTCTATATGCTTCTGCTTGTCATGCAGAAGCAAACTTTGTCAACTTTATGGGCTTAGTCTGCTTTCCTGGTAACTATTGGGTGACCTATCTGGATCTGCACTATGTGTGAGTAAGGAAGGAGTAGGTGTTAGTAGGTAGGTATACAAGCTGTGCTGTAAGACTCTTTGTGCCTCTGCTACACAGAGTTAAAACAGCCTAGTAGAAGATGTGTCCAAATGTGTTTCTTAGGTTCATAGGTTGCTACTGGGCATTATACAATTTAACCACTATCCTTTCATGCAATCTCACTATCCTATTTATCCTAACAGTAACCCTCTACCTCAGCTCCTACCAAACCACACTAAATGCTACCTATGCTACCCCAACAAAAGATACCTCCACTTATATTCCTCACACTGCTCACTATAGTCAACACATATCCCCAAGCCTATACCATCACACTACAATAGCACCTAACTCACTCATTTTGCTCCCAATCACTCCTAGCTCACCAACAACAAACAAGTATATAGCAATCCTATCTAAACTCTGCAAACTCTTACACCATATAAACTGCCAAATGAGCCTAGCAGGAGACACAGTGGATATAAATGGTTTACACACCCACACTACTAGGACAGCTGAACTTTATTTGGAGTTAATCAGAGTCTCTTTAATTGATGGCAGGTGTGTACCCAAGAAGAGTGAATGCTGTAATTAAATCAAAAGATGCTTTAACAAAGTATTAGTTTAAGGGTGTGCACGCACAACAAAGTATTAGTTTAAGGGTGTGCACACTTATGCAACCAGTGTATTGTATATTTTTTTTATTTTTTATAATTTTTCCCCTAACATATTTGTTTTTCAATTGAATTCACATTAAAGGTCGGAAAAATTTTGAAATTATTTTTTGTGGTCTCATTTTTTTATATCACAAAAACCTGGCATTATAACAGGGGTGTGTAAACTTTTTATATCCACTGTACACCCAAATGCAGGGCCTAACCCTATGCAAACTACCATAGCTAATTCAACCTTTTCCTCTAGCCATCTACCCACTACTAGACCAAAAATCAGCCTACTAATTCTGAGCTTAAATATTCAAAGTATTAGTGATAAGGTACACTCATTGCATGCACTACTATCCAGCTACTCCCCTGATATATTATGTCTGACTGAATCCAGGTTAAAGCCCACTACAGCAGACAATGAGTTCCTTCCTACTGGATACAATGTACTATGCCACAACAGACTGTCTAAAAAGGGGTGAGGGGTAGCATTACTCTATAAAAACACTCTAAATATCACCACTATTAATCCACAAATCCCTTCCTTCAATAACTCTAAACTCCTCCTAGCTAAACTCAAACTTAGCGACAACAAGTCGATCAACATTATCACATGCTATATACCACCAGGTAACAACATCCCTACTCTAGAAGCCTTCCTATAATGGACAAGTCAAAACCTGCCCCAGGAAACTATCATCTTCAGTGATTTTTATATAGATTGGAACACATGTTCAGCTATTAACCCCACAAACCATATTAACCTCTACAATTTCTCACATGTCATCCAATCAAGCACTAGACTAGGAAATGCAAAAATCAAAGACAGCTTCCTAGACTGGATCTTAATAAATAAGACCAACACCTCTTACCAAGCAGGAGCCCTCCCGGACTCCCTTAGTGATCATCAACCCACCTTCCTACTAAAATTCAAAACCCAAGCCGACCCTACTCCCATATTACAAACAACCCGTAACACAAAAAACTTTGACCCCAAGAAATTCAGACTTGATCTAAAGCACCATAACTGGAACATACTAAAAGTACTACCTCTAGAAGAAGCCATAATCCATTTCAGTAACACTTTCCAAGAAATCCTAAATGCCCATGCTGCAGTCCAGACTACTAAACTCAAAATGAAAACAGTCCCCTGGCTCACCAAAGAGACTAAAAATAGAATATCAGAAAGGAACAAAGCCTGGTATCACTGGAGAGCTACAAAACCCCCAGCAGCTAAGAAACAATTCTAAAAACTTAGGAATGAGACAAAAAAAGCAGTTCTCCTAGATAAAAATAATTATTTCTTACAGCTACAAAACAAGCATCACAACAACCCCAAGAAATTCTGGGCATAAATAAATAAGCTACTTCACCATGGCAGACCCTCCACCCCACCTCCAACCTCCACTAGTGAAATCACAAATATACCAGTCACATTTAACAAATACTTCATAGAAACTATTTCTAATCTTGTTCAAAAAGAGTCCGCATCCACCACCACTAATTACCCAGAACCTGTAGATAGACCCAAAACAACCTTTCAATTTCAACCCATCCCTACCTACCATGTCAAAAGGTTGCTATCCAAACTTAAACCTACTAAACTAGCAGCTGATGGGATACCTGCTGAGTACCCTCAGCTGGCTGACAGTCAACTTGCCTTCCCTATATCCATCCTTCTAAATAGATCTATCTCAGAAACCTCAATACCACCCATCTGGAAGACATCCTATATTATCCCCCTATATAAAGGCGCTACCTCCACCAACCTCACCAACTATTGCCCCATAGCCATCTTGCCTCCACTACCTAAAATACTTGAGAAATGTATACACCACCAACATATGTTATACCTGCTTAATGAGCAACTTCTCTCTCCTACCCAACATGGATTTTGGCTTCTCATAGCACAACCACCACTCTACTCTCTTTTACAAACCTCATCAACCAAAACAAACACAGAGGCAATCTAACATCTGCCATATTCTTGGACTTATCAAAGGCCCTTGATATTGTTAACCATCTTAAACTAATACAAGCCCTTACTGACCTTGGCCTTAGTAACCAAGCATTAGCTTGGTTTCAGAACTATTTACAAGGAAGACAACAAGCAGTTCAGTGAGACAACAATCTATCCACACTGCTACCCATCACCACAGGAGTCCCACAAGGTTCCATTTTGGGTCCTCTCCTATTCTCCATTTTCACCAATAACCTCCATAGCATCTGTCAAGATGCAATAGTTATACAATATTCTGATGACTCATCACTTGCCTGTTCAGCCAATGATCCTCAGAAACTCCTCTCTATAACTCAAAAAATCTTCCATACCACTGAAAACCAGTTTCTTAACAAAAACCTAATACTAAACCCCCAAAAAACCAAACCGTTGCTATTACACCTAGCAAATTTGCCACAATACCCAGCCCATTTAATATTGTATCCAGGGATGGGACTGTCCTCTCCCCTGACTCACTAAATTGCTAGGAGTGACCATCGATAATAATCTCAAATTTGATCAGCATATAAATCAAATAATTAAAAATAAACATAAAAAAATGGGTAGTCTATACAAAAATAAAATTTCTAGCACGACCTGCTAGGATAACAATTGTTTAAACTCATCTCCTTTCCACACTATTTTATGCCTCACCCATTCTCACCAACTCACCCAAAACCAAAATTGTCAAACTCAACACCTGTTACAATCAAATTGCAAAATTTGCTACCGGTGTCCCCCTACCGAGCCCACCACTGCCATTCCCTAAAACAACTTGGCTGGCTTGAATTCCCTAGTCTCCTAAATCATCAACAACTTTCCTTTGCCCATAATCTCCTACTACTGCAAGACAAAACACCAGCTCTGGCCAATCTACTAGAACTTCAAGCTAAAACTAGACAACTTCAATCTAGCGACAAAAAATTAATCAAGGTCACCAAGACCAACAAAACAGCAGGGGACTCCATAGGCAACATTTGAAAAACCCTACCTTCTACTATTACCAAAGCAGGCTCAAAGATTACATTTAAAAGACTCCTGAAAGAACACCTAAAGCACACATGGATATGCACATGTTCCCCACCTGGCTTGACCCCACCCTTTCCCCCTTACTCTTGCCCTCTGACTTCAGCTTTATCATCAAAAGAATTTGACTTCTCTAGCTTCCTTCCAGTTCCACCTCTAATTCTAACCCCTTAGTCAATACCCATATGTCACTGCTAGGAGACACTGTTATCTATCCACTACACTTTTCTCTTTACACCTCTACTCTTACTCTATACTTAAGCTACTTACGCTACTTACTCCTCCTGTTTTTTTTTACTTAATCTGTTATCCAATTTCCCATCTCTGTCTCTTCTCCTGCTACTATACTCCCTACTATGTTATCCAGTTTCCCATCTCTCTCTCTCTTCTCCTGCTACTATACTCCCTACTATGTCTAATCTTTGCTCTCTTTGTTGCTATACTCCCTACTGTGGCTAACTTGCTCACAAGTCAACTGTATAAAGCAAAAAATGCAACCCCTACTAATAGTGCTCACAGTTATGTAATGCCTCAACCTATAAGTGTAAAAGATGCGATCAGTCTATGTAAATATGTTAAATCTTAAGCTTCAATGCTATGTTACTAGTCAATGTTAAGTTTGGTACTACGTAAATTTGAATGCTTCTGTAAACACCTTACATTTTGCTTAAAATTTAACTGTGGAGCTTTTCTCCCCGGGCCTCCACTGAAAATGGACATGCATCCAGTCAGACTTTCCTGGTTAACAAATGTTAAAAAAATAAATAAATAATAAATTAACCTTTTGAAGCCTACATTTACTGCAGCTCCTCTAATATACCTAGCTAATTACATTCTCTGTTCATAAGGAATGTAGTGGGAGGCTAGGCCTCAGGTAAATTTATCGTTATCCATACATTTGTTAATGTTAAATTTGCAGTTAGTGAGGGATGTGCTTTGCTTTACACATTCCATATATGGAAGATCGTTTGGGATTGGTACCTGTCACACCATCAAGCCCTCTTTATTTTGCATTATAGATTATGTCACTTGGTCTTATATTTTTGTTACTACTGGTCTTGCAGATATGCAGTAAATCAGTTAGGACTGTTTCATTTACAGCCATAAATCTCCACATAAGAGTCTGTCGGAGACTGAGAAGCAAGGTAGACATTCAGATGCTCTTTAGTAACATAGGGAGCTCATGCCCCAGATTGTTTTTCTTGAGAGGATGCTAAGATTTTTCAAGCTAAGTTAGGTGTTCAGACAAGTATATACCAAAGAGCCAATTGTATTCTAGTATGGGCTTGATGAGGGATGAGTGGTAGGGCCTGATGACCTACTCTGGCTAAGAAGAAATGTCCTTGGTAATCAATTGAGTGAAATACAAATCTTTCCTAATGACAGTGTATACATGGTGCTCATAATAGAGCTTCTCATCAGTGAAGGTGCTTTGGTCTCTAATGGCAATGTCTATTTTAAGGGAGTGGCATTTATGTGGTGGGTGTGTAAGAATTCTCATTTTTCAAACTCTACAATGCTATAATTTTGGTATTCATTAGACCATGAAAATTACACCACAACATTGTCCAAGTTAGGCCCTTTTGAGGAATGAGTGCATTCAGGGAAGCTGATAATGCCTCTGAGCTTACAATTGTCCCCAGCTTTAGTCAGCCAAAAGCCATTAATGTTAGAGTAGACAACAGATAAGTAGATTCCAAATGGAAGAGGTCCCAAAACAGAGTCCTAGGGTACATCACCGGTGATAAGTCTCTTAGAGGATAGTGTGCCATCAATTCTAATCGAGTGGTATCTGTCAGTGAACTAGTTGTCAAGCCCATGCATTAATATGGGCATTTATATTGAATCTGATCAGTTTGTTGATGATTTCATAGTAGGGTATAGTGTCACAAGCCTTAGCTAAAGCAAGGTGAGCTGTGTGCATAGAGTTTCCCTCATTTATTTCTTCTGTGCATCTTTCAAATAAATCAGTTTACATTTAACAGGCATGATCTCCTTTTATCAAATCTAAATTGACTTGGGTCTAAGGATATAGGTTCCCTATGTCCCTGGTAATAGATCCATGATGCTAACTTCCATCACATTGCAAATGATGTTAATGATCCTAATAGAGCTATAGTTGCCATGATCAGTGCTGGAGTATTCATTGTAGAGGAAGAACTACCATAGCTTTTTTTCAGCCTTCTGGTGCATATCCATTGGGAAGCTGTGGTTAAAAAACTTAAGTCAGAAGTCTGACAAGGGTATTTCCTGCTGACCAGGTAATAACTCAGTATTCTATTTGGACTAGTGCTTTTGGTCTTTTAGAGGAATTTTAGGTTCCCTATTAGAAGACCGAAGACGGTCTTGGTCGATCTCAAAAGCCTGAAAAGGCAAAATATTGAAGTAGCTTTTAAGCAAATTCTTTCCCTGGGAAAGAATTTGCTTAACCACTTCATTACTTTGCCATTTTCAGCACTGTAGTGCATTCTCGGAGTTGGTATATTTAAGTAGAGGGGTGTGGGGGGCACAGCCCCCCACATCAGGGGGTATGGGGAGCAAAGCCCTCCACTTAATATAATGTTTAAAGTGTTTAATATTTTTTTTTGTTGGAACAGCGATTTTTTTTCTAGGGAAAGAAATTGCTGTTCTGACAGTTCAAAATTGTAAGCTTTCGCTTACATAGGGTCGATTAATCACCGTTTGCTTTTTTAAGCTTTCAGTGATCTAATATAGACCCAAATTTTAGTGTCTGTACAGATATAATTATGGGCAGAAGAAGGTACAGATCTGATACTTCCTAGTGGAAGTGTGGAGGCAACAGAGGAAAGAAGTTGGAGTTGAGTTTATCTGCAAGGATGTTTGCTATATCCTAAAGGGTTGAATGAGTGATGCCATTAGAGACTCTTGCTTCAATAACAAGTTTTACTTCTGAGATTATAAATGTAATTAAAGAATCTCTTGTGATTATCATTTGCTGACATAGCAAATTTTAATTCATAATTAGCTACAATGGATATACAAAGTTTATACATCCTTGTTAAAAAGTCAGGTTTTTGTGATATAAAAAAATGAGACCACAATAAATCATTTCAAACTTTTCCCACCTTTAATGTGACCTATAACCTGTACAGTTCAATTGAAAAACAAACAAATCTGTTAGGGGAAAAAATATAAAAAATAAAAAACATACAATAAGCTGGTTGCATAAGTGTGCACACCCTTAAAGTAATACTTTGTTGAAGTTGAAGTTTTGAAATGATTTATTGTGGTCTCATTTTTTTATATCACAAAAACCTGGCATTTTAACAGGGGTGTGTAAACTTTCTATATCCACTGTATGTGGTTTTAATGGGAAGCCTTTACTGTTCAGCAAAGTAAATTTGCAAATGCCAGAAAAACAAAAAAATACGTATATGCATGTGTATAAGTATGCTTTAAATATAAAATGGCTATAGCACTTGAGTGAAAACACACCAGGAATAAATACTCCAAATTGTATTGTATGTCCATAAGTACGTGTCTGTTTTTCCCACGTGTTTCAAACTCTATAGCAAATGCAGGCAAGTTTAAGCCTCCATTGTAACTCCTAGTTTCATTTCTGCATAGCAAGGGGAGGTGGTCCCCACAGTGCATGCAGATAGTCCCTACAGTGCATTCAAGTGGTCCCTGCAGTGCATCTAGAGGCAAGCTACGCTGTAAGTTAAACTTTTAAACACTTAGTGTTGTTGAAAAAGGAAAAGCAAAATTAACTTACTTGAGTTCTCTAAATGATGGTTCATAAAGTTCTGCTGAATGAAGCTGATTTGCAGACATGTTTTGGGAGCATTTTGGATTATTCACTGTTTGCCAGAAAGTAATCTGTTGCTTTTACATTCCTACTCCTATATCTAATAAACGTTGCTGAACCAGGATGGGAAGGAGGTGGACAGAAGCACTGTGTGTAGTATGAAGAGTAAGGCAGGAAGTACCTGCTGGTTTCTATCCTTTACCACAACAGAAGGCTTAAAATTTTGAAGAATTAAATAAAATACACTCATCATGTTAACACTCCATACACACTTTATGAAACCAATGACCCCTAACAAGGAGACATCTAATGCATATCAGGTTCCCCATTTCCTGATCTAACACTAAGCTGACTTGCTTAGAATGGGGGTACCTTTAATTAAGATTGGATGCTTTGTGACACCCTTTATTTACTACTGGATTTCAGATTTTAGAAGTTTATGTCCTCATTTCCCCACCCTCACTTCCCTAATTCTGTATAGCTAACCTTACACAGATAGGTATGATGCCTGGATTCACCTTCACAATCACAATCTCCTATGAACATGTTTCCATCATCTTCTCACCTTTCCAGATCCTCCTCAGAACACCCCACTTTCCCTAAGCAAGCCCAGAATGCAGGAGTGGAAAATGTCCAAATATCCCACCCACATTTTGGTGAGCACTTGTCATTTAGTATAGAACATCAGATGTACAAATCCAGGCATGATCTAGCAGATGGAGCTAGACCAAATGCAGCTGTTCACCAAATATTACTGAGAAGTTCCCCTGCTTTTACAAACTGCAATGCAACAGCACCCCTGGCTTGCTGAATTATGAATAAACCTTTAAGCTATAGATTCAAGGCTTGTAGTCAGATAAGTGGGGAAGAAGGATTTGCATAGCTAATACATGTATAAGAACTAGTTAGTTTGGTATTAAACTTCAAAGATAATGCTGAAGATTTCACTGGTGGTGTTTACCACAGATTCATAAGGGGATGGGACGTTCCTCATCTTCATTTTACTTATCAAAAAAAGTGTAACAGTTGCAATAATTATTAGCATGTGTTTAAATATGCCATTTCAGTAGCTACACTCAGCACTCAACATAGATAATTTTCAGGACACCATTCAGAAGAGTAAAACTTTAGTGCATTGTTAAGAGTTCTACTTTTTTATCTTTTTTCCTTGTTAACTAGATTATCTCGGTTGTGTATACCTCTCAACCTCTGAACTTTATAACTCATAGCAATGACCATTAACAGTCATAGCAGAGGTTCAAAAAGAGCAAGAGTTTTTTATGTTTCACAATATAAGTTCTTTCTATACTGGAATCAGTTGCCAGCACACCCTTGAGAAAGCCACCACAGGAGAAGCAGTAAAAAGATTTTAATCATTAATTGCTTTTGTCTTACACCTTATGGCTACAGATAAGTATTCTCTGACCTCTTGCTTCAGTGCCAGCTGGGTTGAAATGCCAGTGGCACAACATGTAGCACACCTGTCTTTGCTGTGGTTCTATTCTATTTGCTGTGGGTTCTATTCTCACCCCAGGTAGATGGATTGCTGATACTGCAGTTCAGTGTAAGGGGGATAATGCACTTCTGAGTGTCTCAGCCTCAGATGAGATGTTAAACAGAGGACCCATCTGCTTGAGTTGGTGATAGCTCAGGTGGATGTAAAAGATCTCATGGCACATATCGAAAAGAATAGGGGAAGTTCCCTGATGCACTTACCAATTTTCCCCTGGTAGTATAAATAATACCTCAGCTCTCCCTTTAAAAGAGGCCACTAGTCTAGTAGGACTAACCTGGTCAACATAGGATAAATAAATAAACACTGTTGCACTGCATATCCCTGTGGCTTATCACTTACATCCAAGGGCGCCCACAGGCAGGTGCAAGGGGGTGCACTTGCACCCCCCTGGAATCGGCTGGCTGAGAAATTAATTTTATTTTAATTAAAAAAAAAAAACAACTTTTTTTTTAAAGGGCATTCCTCTTTAAGAACGCCCTTTGCATCCCGTCCTGTTGCACAGATGCAACAGGTGTTTGCGACCTGTTTTTGTCTTCTGTGTCTGTGCGACCAATGCTTTACATCTTCTTCTTTCATGCCTACTGGGAATTTGAATTCCAGAGGACATTCGGACTGCAGACGAATGTAGAAGTGAGAGGTAGGTGTGTGTGTGTGTGTGTGTTTAAGTATTTAAGAGATATATGTGTGTGTGTGTAAAAAATAGGTAGGTAGGATTCTGTGGATGTAAGAAGTAGGTAGGAGTGTGTATGTGTGTTTTAAGTGTGTAAGTAGTTCTTATTCAAACAGGGTCGCTTATCCTAGGCAGGGTTATGCAGTCAACTCCCCCACAGAACAGTAATAGCCAGCAGTCAACTCCATAATTACACATGACTCCAAATAAGTAAACATTTACTTTCTTGAAAAAAAGTATGATCATGAGTTATCTCCAAAACCTCAAAAACTATCAGTCATCTTTCCTGTCTGCATCTCAAGCTGAGCACCCATACTCTACAAGCCTCCTTCTATATGACTCATTACACAATCCCAACACAACATCATATTACAGAACATTATGATAATTATAAACTTATGCAAAATAACTTTACTGAAGGGGGATGAATTGGAGAAAATTATTGACAAAGTAATGAAAGTTATTAAGAAATTTGTCTCATGAAAAACATACCATGATTAATGAATCATCTAACTAAAAATTTACAAGGGTCCCCAGATTACTAGCCACTTTGTTCACAAGAACATTTTGATCCATCTAACCATTAAACACCAACAAAGCAGTAGAAATATAAATGGAACATACCTGAGTTTAAAGTATGACACAAATGGGAATGTTAAGTATGAATGACATTAGACTACAGATTTATTTTAGGTAGATAAAGTATCAAAAGGAACATAGTAATTTAAGTAACAGTGGTAAAGTACCTGCAAGCAGGTGCAGTATTAACAATTTGGGAACCCTCATCAAACATCAGCTTATGAGGACCCCAACAACCTCCATACATTCAGTCATTATTTTTGCATGGTACAACTACATCTGTCGATGTATATATGACAATCTATACAAACAAACTTTAATATCATGAATACAAAGTACATTAACTGCCTTTTAGCTGCAATATTTTTATATTTTTAAGCATCTCTATCATATTAAATTAGTCAGCATCACTAAGATTCATTCAAATCTTAAACTTACTTGCAGTTACAACACATATGCCACTTATCCCAGGTAATGACACAAATTACACCTTTGCTAAGAATGCCACTGGAGACCCAATCTGATACAGAAAGCTATCGGAAACCAACTATACCAGCTTCGACAATGAGATAGTGTAGCAGAGTCCTTTGCATCATAAGTGCTCACTTCTACAAACTTGAAAGCAGCCTGTTATACACAAATTAATGGGACAGCTCAAAACAAGTTATTTTTGGAAGGGGAGCTCTGTCCTCCCCCACCATCACCACATATGGAGGTCAAGTAACCCACAACATTGAACTTATATTTACTAACTCCATAGATGCACAACACTGGAGAATTTCCACAAAACACTGGCCCAAAACTTTAGACAATCATTTGTTCAACACTGACAGGAACAAACAAGTTATTTCTGAGATTTTCCAGACAGAAGACAAACAGAGAAGCCATTAAACGACTGTACTTGAAACAGTAGCTTAGAATTTTGAAATACATTTTTTAAACAGTTTAGTGTACTCATATGCCCTCTGTGGTTCAGTGTTTGCTCTTTATTGAGCATGTTCTTATTAATGTTTTAGGGATTTACTTCACAACTAGTGATCTTCAAATTATTTTTACCCGGCATTGTAATACTCAAATAGAGCTAGCAGTAAAATTATGTTCTGTAGCCCACTATACACTACAGGAAATGTACACACTCCTGGGTCACATTCAGACATCATCCTCCAGTATTCTTTATGAGAAATGGATATACAATTCTGACCAAATGTACTAGTGTTGACTATGACACAGCACTGACTTCCTTTCCTCTGTTTTTAAATCATGTCAAGCATTTTCCCTGCCTTTATCCATTGCCAGAGAATAAGCATGCCAGGATCATAATCAGTGCATCGCCCTCTCAACACCCAACAAAAAATAAAGTCCCCAGTCCATCTTTGCAACCTCATTTTCCTCAACCAATACCAAGCCAGCCATGCAGGGTCTTGTAAGCTAAGTCGTTTATGTGTTATCAGACAGGAAACACTATCATTGATCTTCAGTCCTGCAAAGCAGCTGTGGTATCTCAGGTATACAGCTTTAAACATGAGAACATCTTGCAACAGGAAGTTGCTTATCATGTGGTGCACATTCCTTCTAGAAGGTAGACTGATTAATGATCTGATAGAGGTTAATGTGTCTGGAAAAAATGAAATACAATTCTCAGTGGATACACCTCCTACTACAGCAACCACAAATCTTCTCACTGTAAGGCAGCTTAGCAGAAAACTGGAAGGTTTAAACCTGCATGTTGATCTATTCCTTATTGTGAATGGAACAGAGAAGAAGCCTAAAAAGGCACAGTATAATTTCTTGAAGAGCAGAAGGCTAAAACAATATCAATTAGAAAAGTTATCATGGTCCTAATTATTCACCATGTGTTCTTTACAATTGTACAGGCTGCTATAGTAACTACACATGCTTCTATCATGGAGCTAAAGAATTTAGCCAAAGATTATATATGATGAGTTACATGATTCATTAATAAGTGACAAAGTAGTTTGTGGTTTGGGAAACAATCATACAGGGGTCAGGTTGTCAGAGAAAAGACATCTGACATTGTCAAAAGCTGTACACACTGCACGTGAATTTACTAGTACAGAGTAGGAGCAACAGCTATGCAAACACTAATTAGTTTAATACACAAACTGACTTACATAAAGCAAAAGGTTGCCTGTGAATGATATGTATGTTGAAACTATGCATAATTTCTTCAGTGAGCTCAGAAACTCAATAGCACAAATTTTAATGTCACTGGAGTGAAGCTACACATAAATGGTATTTTACACATTTACACTATATGCCAAGGCTCAGTGTAACATTGATGCGGAAAGTTCATTTATGCAACTGAGCTTGAGAAACTCCTTGTCTGAGATCAGCATCTTGTTACTGACTAATTCTGATCACAAATGACTGGATCAGATTGAAGTGCATGCATGTGTGTGTGTGTGTGTGTGTGTGTGTGTGTGTGTGTGTGTGTGTGTGTGTCTGTGTGTGTCATACCTCTCAACCTCTTATAGCAAAACATCTGGACAAGGACATGAATAATAGGGGGACAAAGGTCCCAAACTAGGGACAGTCTTACAAACTTAGAAAGTTGATAGAATAACAGGTTTTACAGAAGCATGAATTTTCTGAATGGTATGAAGTCTGAAATTTAAATGTCTGCCATTTTGTGACTTCAGTCTTTAATGATTTGCCAATTATTTTGCTAGAAAACCACAATTTTATTAAAAACTGATCAAAACTATGATGCAAAAATTTGGATATTCTGCAAAAATCTGTACAGTTGAGAGGTATGAATGTGTGTTTTCTGTGTGTGCATGAAACAAGTATGATTTATTATTTCAAGTTGTGCCAGTTCAGCAACCTGACATAATAAAAAAGCCTGCAGCCTGGGTACCCCAACCCTTACTGTTATCTGGAGGCTGGAACTCTTGAATGGGCAGACAAAGAAGGGAAGAATGCAGGCAGGTTATCTGCACAGAGGAGTAGTGAGTACTCTGCAGTAGAGACACATGAATGTCATTAAGGGCCATGCACTGGGGAAACAGTGTTTTTTTTATATATGGATAGGCCACAAGGTAAAGTTCTCTTCTACCATCAGAACAGTACTGTGCTCGCATGTTCTTTCTCTTTTTCATGTGCTGGAGATTGAGGAGGCATGCAGTCTCATGGCAGATAGAAGCACTGACAGGTAATAAAAGAGGAATAGTAAGGGTGCTGCCAAAACAAGGTATGAAAAAAAGAAACCGAAAGGTACAAGACTCAAAGAATCAACCCTGGAACTGGAGAAATGTATTGAAAAAACTATGAGCATGCATGATGTGCTCAGGACTTTACATACATCTACACACACACACACACACACACACACACTATAGAGAGATGGATATAGAGATACGTATTTGTTAGCTTGTTTGCTAGGATAAGTCATTCTCAGGTATGATGGGGAGTAAACACAAGTATAAAGATATTGGGAGCCACTCACGGAGTAAAACAAGATAAGTTTATTTACACAACGGTAGTATACACTTTTGCATTCAATGCTTCATCAGGCAATATTACCTGAGGAAGCATTGAAAGTGCATATTAGCATTGTATAAATAAACTTGTTTTATTCCATTCGTGGTTCATGATATCTTTATACTTGCATTTTTGAAATTTTGGATTATATGGATTGATCTCTGAATTTTTTTTTTTTTTTTTTTTTTTTTTGAGGATGATAGGAAATAAAAGCAAAAATTTCAGTCAGAAACTGTTCATGTCCCAATTACTCATTCTGAATGTCTAGGATTCAGTTATTGGCTGAAGCACTTAATTCTTTCTACACACACCATGGTATATGTGTATCATATTCCTATGTACTTTAATGCAAAATTATTTGTGCGGCCACTGCTTTGTTCTAGGAAATATTTTATCTAGTCTCTTCAGTTTCATAGCTAATAGTGGGAAAACATCATATTCTGAAATGGATGGGTTTACTTTCAAGCAATAGTACTGAATTATTTTTCAGAGGTGTTTTTACGAACTCTCAGTAAATGAAGAAAGCACATATTCTGTATGTAATATGTAATTACTTTTGTAGTCACTGATTTCATGCTGGAAGGATTAAGGTGACAGAAGTATATTTATATTCTAGTTCTTTTAATAATGCAGCGGTATTTTTGTATACGAGTATCTTGTAGACTCAGGTAAAGGATCTGAGTGCAAGTCTCAGCTGAAGTGCTTCATTCTTTATCAGGTTTATTAGTAGGTATCTAAACCATTCATTTATTTTTGTGAGACTATCTATCTGTACTTCAGGGTCATTTCTTTGGATGGGCACACCTAGTATACATCATGGTACAGTAGGTATCTAAAAGTGTATGTTATGAAATTGCAGGCAAAGTACCCATTTCATTACATAAACACCATGAGGCTATAAATGAAATGTTAAAGTGACCAGTGTTAGTTTGCATTTCAATTTCTTCCCAAGAAATTCTGCAGCTCATGCTGTTTTCATAATATTTTAGCAAAGTAGTGTTCTGAACTGCCATTTTCAATTATCTCCAGTGATTCCATTATTCTGTTTTGCTCTCAGCACTTCAGCTTTGGCACAAATTGTGGTAGTTACGAAGCTGGGTCGCACTGTGAGGAAAGTGCATAGGTAATATTATTCAGATCTTTAATTAGACCTATTTGTAGTTACTGATCTACTACTTATTTTTCTTTGGTAGTGTAATTTGTCCATTGGTAGCAAGTGACTTTTTATTTTAAAAACAGTCTGCACAAATGTATATTTGTCCTGTGTGTCATCAAGAAGGTCCTTTGTCAGAAGCAGGTGCAGTGATTCTAGTAATGT
Source organism: Protopterus annectens (assembly GCF_019279795.1). Taxonomy (NCBI): domain Eukaryota; kingdom Metazoa; phylum Chordata; order Ceratodontiformes; family Protopteridae; genus Protopterus; species Protopterus annectens. The sequence goes on from NC_056729.1 coordinate 681,473,250, forward strand.
TCTAAGTTCATGAGAGCAATATTTATAATCTGCTCCTATTTATTTTAGGCTTTGTCCAGACTTTTTGCACTAAGAGGTTGAGGTGTGTGTGAGAGATAGTGAAATGCCCTAGTTAGTTAGCAAGTGGAATTTACTTTCAAGTGCATTTTCAAGGAATTGTGAGCTTCAAGGGAAGAGAAGTTTAATGCTGCTCATGCTAAACCTGCTTAAAATGCGCAAATGTTTTGTTTAGCAAATGGTATCACTATTGTGGTATAGAATTTTAAAGCAGTGTTAGTAGCACAGCTGGTAGCATACTTGCATCTTGATACAGAGGGCAATACTCCCACAGCATGTACATTTGTATTTTAAGGGGGTGGAGTGCTGCAGTCCTGAGTATGTCCTTTGGATGAGATGCCTAATAGCTATGAACCTGTTTTTCAGCTTGCCACCCATTCCCTATTGCAATATAACAGCTTACCATTTTTTTTAATATAATGTAGGCAATTTATTCTGAATGCTGAAATATAAAGTTGTTTTCTAGCAACAACTTCATTAGTTTCAGATCTCTTTAATGTGGAATTATTCAGATGACTTTTTCTTCTGCAGAGATTGTGCATATTGACTGATGTTGGTGGACTGTAATGACAAAAGTGAAGTGTTCTGAATTGGGTAGGTTGTCATAATTGGTTCATATGATTTGTTTCATTGCTTAAAGGAAAAATGTTCAGAACTACAAATTTAAAACACACTCTAACAAGTGGTGCTGTATTATACAAGGGATATAATTCAATTATTATATAAAACAATTAATACAGTCAGGAAGGTGAATCAAAGTACTTTTGCATGTTTCTAAAAATGTGTACAAGGAGCCTATGATTTAAAAACAGCCCAAAGGTAAACTTACCCTGCCACTGGCCAGATGCATTTTCTTTGAATGTGGTTTTCAATGCTGTTTCAGTGAACGTGGGTTTCAAAGGTAGAGACATTTTAATGCTAAGTCTATTTTCATTGTAAGACTATTGCTTTGTTTAGGTTTAGTAAATGTCTATCAGTGTTTGTGCTATAAATTTTGAAATAAAAGTTGTAAATGAAATCCAAATATCTGTAATCATTGTAGAAATAAAGCATAAAACAGTATGCACACTGAGAGATTTGAACAGTATCTGTGACAAATGGGGAGAAATAGCCAAGTAATGGGACACTGGAATGGCTGTATGGGTGGGAGGGTCTACGTGGGTGGAGGGGGTGGGGCTCTGGGTTTGCACCCCCCCTGCAAAAAATCCCGCAGGCTCCCTTGCTTACATCATACTCCGGAGTCCATTATCCTGTATGTGCTCTGTGATTTCATTCATTTATAAATATTTCAAAAATGTTTGTCATTTCTTTAACTGAATACAGAAATATCATGTCAAATAAATAGTGTTTTTTTGCAAGGGAACCTTAAAACAAATGACTATAGCAAATCAGACACAAAAATTGTACAGTGGAGTTGTATTGTCAATGCATGTGCTAGCATTAACACTGGCCTTTTACTTACTCACTGGCTTCTGTATGCTACTCTAGGCCTCTTTTTCCACAACTGCTAGGCATTAACTTGGTTCTCTTTCTCACTGTCTCTGTTACTGTTTTTCCTACTCCCAGTCCTCCTGCATTTATCAATAAATCAATACTAATATGCCTAAAATGCATTTCACAATGAGGCTGCAAGCTTTCTGTATTAGTTGTTGCATTTACTGGAAATCTCTTCCACTGGGACATATATACATGCTTTTTCAGGAAGCCTTTGAAAGTGAATTTAGCACTATGTGCCTCTGTTAGCACTTAAAGGATTCATTACAAATGTAAGATGCACTTTTCAACCTCATATATCATTAATATTTTGTAAAGCAAGGTTAAATGTTAATTCACTGTTCATAATTGCATTAAGAGCTTTGGTAACATAACATGCATGTTATTTTGCAAATTATTTTATGTATTGGGATACTGATTTAAGATCAGTTGTGAGCTTAAAATGGCATAATTTTTAACCGTGTGATTTATTTTGCTGTAACAGTTTAAAAATATTTGAAATATGTTTTGTTTGATATACCTACATGTATTACTTCTCTAAACACTTAATTGTACTTTTTTTAAGAGTTTAATAATAAATCTTTTCCAACACTTCTTCTGTCTTGTTAATCACAAGTCCTGCAAAGCAAGAAAATCTAACATTATGTTACAGTTTTCTAAAACTTCCAGATGCTGTACAGTATGGTAACCCTATATTAAGATACCGGTCATAATTCATAAATGTTGTACACAACTGTGCAGGGCTGGTGTGCTGAGGAACTCATGCATCACAACCCTAAACAAATCATAAAACATTCTGATTGTTGCTCTAGAATGGTATATTTATTTATTTACCTATCAATTGATTACCTTTTCTTTACTGGAATGGCCCAACTGGGCACTCAGACCCATTTTCAGTGGAGACCTGGGGAGAAAACATCCATTAAAGTTACAACAATTGCAAAACATTTTCAGAGTAAAACGAATTCCACTTTCATAATAGTGGAAATGGGATTTTTGATCATGCAATGGGTAATACAATCAAGACAGAGGTTAATACAGTTTGATTTCTGTAGGAGTGTTATACAATATTAAATAGGTTGCATTTACATATACAGCAATATACAGATTCCATTTACATAGGAGTGATGAAAAGCAGTATATAGTTATAAATGTAGACAGGATTTATTCATATTTTATTTGCATGTTAAGACAGCAGAGCTGGAGAGTTAGGGATTGGTGATAGTCTGGAGATCTATGAGAGAGAGAGAGAGATAAAGTTAGTCAGTGTGTGAACAAGAACAGAGCCAGGAGGAGTTAAGATGCTGTTTTAAGTTATGTTTAAAGCTAAATGCACAGCTGCCCTGTTTCAGTTGGATAGGCAAGGAGATCCACTGTCTGTATTATGAGATTTGGAAGTGTAGGTTCTGATTACCTAAACAAAGTCAATGTGGTAGGTAGTGCTTGATAATGTTTTGTAGAAAAGGGTATGTGTGTGGTTTGTATATTATTTTGTGGGTATTTTGAAGTTGAGTGAATGTCAGGTGATTAGGTAGTTTTACCTGATGAGCTTCTTTAGTGTTAAGCAAGTAGGATGCATTAGCTGCAAATCTGGTTATTTTGTTAAAGCATACCAGTAATTTATTTAGTAGGGTGATTTGAATGTTGGTTAATATGGGTGAAGCACAGATAAGGGAGGGGAGAAGGGAGGATGATGATGCTAAGGATTTTCTTGAGGAGTCTGTGATGTTTGTTTCAGTAGAGGAAGCCCAATTTTTAATGAGTGTTCTTGATGGCCTGGGTGATATGCAGGTCAAATTTTATGTTATTGTCTATTATGACTCATAATAGTTTGGAATTTGTTTCACTTTCTGTGGCGGTGTTTGTTGAGGTAATATTAAAGGGAGTGCTGGTTGTTAAAAGAGATCTGGGCATGAAGTGCATTCATTTTGTTTTTTTTTTTTTTTTTAGTATTTAAGATTAGTTGATAAGCCTTAGACATGATTATATGGATGTGAAGGAGGCTTGAGTCATTTGCTGAAGTAGTGGAAGGGTTGAGGCTGAGCAGATGATGGTGGCATTGATGGCATATTTGTACCAAGGTGGCAGGTTTACTGGCTTTGTACAGGATGTTTGTAAAAGAATATTGAAAAGTTCTGGGCCTAGAATTGACCCTTGTGATACAGCAATGGAAACATGGAGGAAAGAGGATAGGTCCTGATTCTATTTTATGGCCTATTGTCTGTTGGAGAGATAACTACAGAATGAAGTAAGAGCTGAATGAGACAGTGATAGGAAAGATACTTCACTGATTATGAGTTGGTAGAATAATGTGTTAAATGCTTCGCTAGATCCATGAATAGGGAGGATATTAGGTTATCATTGTTTCAGTTGGTATTTATGGTTTCTGAGAAACTAAGTAGAGCTGCTGTTATGCTATGGTGTGATCGAAAGTCATGTTGTATGAGGGAGAGTAGTTTGTTGTTTATGAGATGAGTTAGGTGTTCAGAGTGTATTCATCTTGCTAAGATTTTCGACAGAGGGAGAGATTTGCAGTGGAGCGGTAGTTGGAGAGTTCTGGGGCTAATCCACCTTTGTGAATTGTATTTATTTATTTAACATTTGGTTTCCGGGAAAGTCCAACTTGGAACAAAGCCAATTTTCAGTGGAGGCCCAGAGAAAAATGCTCCAGACGCATGTCTTTGTAATGCGAGAGGTAACCGGTGCACTTGGAAGAAACCCACACAAACGTAGGGAGGCCATGCAGACTCCGCACAGAAGGCACCCCAGCTGAGAATCAAATCAGAGAACCTCTTGCTGTGTGGCGACAGCACAAATAAATTTTCTAGATAGTGGGTACATAGTTTTCTGTGGTAGATCTGTTTATGAGTATTAAGAAGTGGTATGCCAAGATGTTGGCCATACCTCTCAACTGTACAGATTTTCACAGAATGTCCAGATTTATGTCTCATATTTTTGGTCTGTTTCTCATAAAATTGTGGTATTGTGGCAGATCATTGGCAAATCGCTGAGGACTGAAGTCAGAGAATAATGGCAGACATTTGAGTTACAGACTTCATACCCTTCAGAAAATTCATATTAATGCAAAACATGTTATTCTATCAACTTTCTAAGTTTTTAAGAGCAATATTTAAAAAGTGTCCCTATTGTTAGGCCTTTGTCCCCCCATGGGAAAGTGTATTAGATTCTAGTAGAGATGTGACACATTTAAAGAAGTATATGTTTTATTGGGTGGCTATGGGGTCTGTATTATTGTTTGTGTTAGGAGATGGTGTGGTGGTTTGACTGAGGTATAGTAGGGTTTTTATGGCTGTCCAGAATTGCTTGGGATTGTGGTGATGTTTGCACTCACGTGAATGAAAGAATGCAATTGTGTCTCGTTTGACCTGCTGTTTGCATCAATTTCTAAGTTGTCTAAAAATTTCTCATTTTTGTAGTGTTCTGTCTTTATGCCATGCTTTCTAGCCTTTGTCTCTGTTTAGTTTGTTTGATGAACCATCAAGAAGGGCTGCTTTTGGTTCTTTTTGTTCTTATGGGAGGCAACTTATTTAGTATACTAAGGAATGTATTACTGAAACGGTTAACAGCATCTTCTAGTAGTTGTTTTTTAGAGTATTCCAGTTGTATTGGGCAAGGCAGTTTACAAAGGTGACTTTGTTAAAAGATGAGTGTCTATGTCCTTGTTTTAATACTTTATGTTTGGGGATGTGATTAGTTTGTCTTGTGATAAATGTGTGGAGATAGTCTGGGAGATAGTCAAATGTGTTTATGGTTGAGGGTGAGGTGGTAATGATCCAGTCTTTGCTGTGTTTGTCAGTTCTAATGGGTGAGGTGATTACCCGAGTGAAACTGAATAGGTTAATAGAGAGGTTTGGGGAGTCAGTGTTTACAAGTAAATAGTGTATATTTACAACCCAAGGTATAATAGTTTCTTTATTTACATTAGTGAAAAACCATTGAAGGATGTGTTTGAGAATGGGAATGTTGTTTCCTGAGGAATATATATCCCAGCAATGCAAATAGTTTTGTGCTTGTGCAGCTGTAGGAGGCTAATAGCTATTTCTGTGTTGGGATAGTTGGGGTGACTCATTGGGTATCTGGTGGTGTTTCATGTATTTTTTAAAAGGTATTGACACACTCCCACCTTTTTTGTGTACTGTATATTTTTTATTATAGTGTATTGTATCCTGGGAAGGATTTCTTCATTTTTAGTGTTTTGTTTTAGCCAAGTTTCATTAATGATTAGAATGTCTGTGTTGTGTGTTGCAGTTAGTGCATGGAGATCTGGAATTTTGTTGAATGTTTCTGAGGTTCATGTGCATTAATAGTACGTTGTGGCTAGCATTATTGAATTGTGTATTGGTAATCGTGGAAGCTGATGGGTTACAGGGGTTTGGTTGGTTTGAAGGGATGGTCCAGGGTTTGGGTGGATGCCTCCACAGAGTGGAAGAGTGGAAGTATGGTGAGATAAGTTATACCATTTTTTTTTATATTCATCTCTTAGGTCTGATACTGACACATGAGTCTAGTAGTTTTGTTTGATATAGCTGTAATTGAAGAGGATCTGTGTTCCTAACAGGTAGAGACTGTCTGCAGTTTTGTAGTTGCTGGGTGTTTGTTGACTAGTAGTATAGAATTTGGAAAATAGAGTGATGGGGGGGGAGGGGAGTGTGGTAGGATGTGGCAATGGTGAGTATGCTTAGTATAACTGTGAGAGTAGACTGGAGGAGTAGCATATTATACATACATTTGGGGGAAGATATTTATCTCGGTGGAAGAAGTTATAGGCTGTTTTTGTTGAAGTAGATTGGGACAAGTGAGAGTTAGGTGGGCATGGGATGAGTTTGTTAGTAGAGGAGTTAGGCCACTTGGATGTCTCGAGTGAATTTGGTTTGTTGTTTTGTTGTAGTGTATGGGGATAGGATGGTATAAGTTTAGGTGAGGTGGGTGGGTGGAATTAAGGAAGAGGGAAGGGAATAGAGTGAGCTGAGAAGATGGTACAGCTGCCATGGTTGAAAAAAAAAACTATCTGTAAGCCTGAAATTTGTACAGGAACAGGCAATATAATTATATTGAAGTACTGAGGTGAAAGAAGAGATTTACATGTGTTATGATTATGCAGTCTACCAGGGTGTGAGGTTAGTAGTTAGGAAAAAGAAAGTTTAGAAAAAAGAGACAAGAACTTTTTTATTAACTACTTTTAAAGCTAACCACTTTTAATGCTTAGAATGGAAGTTGTTTGTTCATTAGTTATCAGTGAAAACTTCGGGGCATGGAAAAGGAAAAGGCAAGCCACCAAAGTACTGCCTATACAAGCAAAGAGGGAGAGCCACAAAAGCAGTAGCTAGAAAGAACATTTTAGGAAGTGCAGATTGCCAGCAAGAGTAGGGTGTAGCTCATTAACTTGAGAGGGAAGGGGAGAACAAAGGATTAAGGTGCAGTCTGTAAGCTTTTGGAGGGCTGGATATTGTAATTGCTGTAAACTGCTGTAGCCCTTGGGTGGGGGGTGGGCAGGTTCAGTTCATAACTATACTGAATAAAAAGACAAGTCTGTAAGCTTGCACACGCCACTGCATGAGTGGAATCATCCAGGCAGAGATTCCAAGTAGAGGGTATTATGCAAATCAGAGGAATTATACTAGTTTGTGGAGAGCAGCCATTTGAGGAAAGCAGAAAATCATGTTAGCCAAACTGTAGCTTATCCACATGAAAATGAATAGGAATTCCTTGATTACCCAGAAGAGTAGTTATAATGCATGGCATTAGGTTGCCTGAGTAACATGTAATGTTGTAAACTACCTCTTTTGCCATATGTTACAATGGACAATCCCAAAATATAGTTACGCATCCAGAGACCTTCTGTCAAAGCCTAAAATGTAACATCTCTCTTCAGAATGATGTGGCAGAAACCAACCAGTTACGGCCATCACCTTAGAACAGATCATTTCGGTAATTCAGTATGCAAATCTGATCTGCCCTCCAGTGTTGGCCTAAGTCACCTCCCTCAGGGACTGCAGCACAGGGACAACACAATGATACACTGCGATACTCTGGTACAGACAATGTGTATAGTGGACATAACATTATGTCAGCTACTCAACCTATTGGATGTATAATACTGTCATCCTGGATAGTGGTATTATATTAGCACTTTCTTTATAATTGTAAGTGTACAATGCATACTGGTAAAGGTAGTCACCTGCCCACCCTTTCTTCCTTTCCCATTAATACAAGCAGCTATCAGTGGGGCTCTAAATACTACCAGAATCCACTACCCTAGTATAAGGTACCAGAGGAACTCACAGCTCCCTGTGGTAAATATAGATTAGAACATGTCAGTCTATAATACCATAAACAGCCTATCATGGTCTGCCACTCCCCTCTAACATTTCTTGTACTGTAGACTCACAATCCCCTCACACCGGCAACTATACATACTTGGTAGGGTTGTTGAACAGCAACCTTCCAAATGAAAAGCTTGTTGTACATGTCATACAAATCACATATTGCAGGAGCACTAGACTGTAGGTGTGTCACCCCTGTGCAGTGTATGTCTATGGGCATTCAAACAGTATACTAGACAGAGGCACTACCACGTAGGTCAGTGACACTTAGAAATCAGTATTCAAACACATACATGAGGCACAGCTACAGTAATTCAGCATTTGCTTGTGATGTGCACCAGTTAGACCTGATGGGTTTGATAGATGTTTACTATATGTTTGTGACAAGAATTCCTATTAGTTAATTTAGTCAGATGATTTTTTTTTTTTTTTGTAGTTTCAAGGTAGGGCATTCGAATGTTTGCATTTAGCACTAAGGAATGTATGTGTTTTTCTGTCTGCTGTAAAAATACCCGTTCATTTTCTTGGCTAATATATTTGTTATAGCCTATATAATAAAACACGAATTACACTATTTCATAGTGCTGGGTTTTGCTTTGTGGACTTTTATTGTTTCCTTGCACATGACCTATGGCTGATTATTGCACAACCTGTAACCTTTAGTATGTATATAAGCTGCACAGCTCATTCTAACTTTAGTTATATTGATATCATAATGCAAAGCATATGCCATGCTGTGAAGAAAAAAAATAAATATGACACAGTCAAGGATATGGAGGGTTAATATTAATGCTGCCAGTCCATCATTTTGCTATTCATTTGTGCCATTCTAATTCCATTGTTATAGAAATAAAGTGCACCTTTGTGTTTTCCTTTGGGTTTAGGTTGAAAAATACATCCTGAAGATCACATCCGAGTGGAATGGACAAAGCAGTGTTTTGGATGAGAACACAGAACCCACACGCACTAGGCACTGTGGTGTGATCTTCCAGTTACTGCTACTGGTATCAGCAGTCAGAAGGAGAGGGTAGCTGCAGGGACAACAATAGGAAACAACTTACATAAAACAATATCATCTTGCTCTTGAATTTAATAAACTACCCAGAACAGTTACATTTGCAAAAAGAGGACCATAAAGTATTCTGTTATAATTAGCAGAAAGGCTGGACTCAGTGGAAACCCACTTAACCTGGGGAAACAGGACAGTAGCTGAGTTAAACACTTGGAAAGAAGAACAGAATATAAAAGAGAAAAAATAGTAAGTAACAAAAAGACAAATGAGATCTAATAATAAGGGTGCTAGATAAAGAAATGAGTTTGTCATACGTGGTTTGAAGCAATGGGCATTAATTAAGCCAAACAGCCCATGCACAATTTATCACTAAACAAAGCAGGTATTACATAGTAATAAGTAGAATGTAAGATGAACATATCCTTGCAAACTGTTTCTCTAATACATACTACAGGAAATTGAAATGCATGCATGATCACAGCACTTGAACATTTAATCAGCAAATACAGTAACCATCAACAGGAAATTAAAAACAAGAATGCATCCAATGGGGAGTATAATTTATTCACAGGCACAGTGAGCAGGTACTATAGAATGCAAGCATAACTAACAAGACTAACACTGAACAGGGTCTGTAGGATGTATGGAAATACATTGAAATACTGAAAATAGAATAGTACACAGCTGATGCTAGTCTACACCATATCAATGGCAGTAGGGCCACATTGAAGTGGTGCTTGTACCTACTGGTAACCCTGCATCTACTTCCAGAAGGTAGATGTAACCATATATGCATTGGAATTCTTGTGAACTATGCAGTGTTTAAATGTGTATAATATAAAAGGGAGAGGTAGGCAGACCAGATAAGTTCACTAAGTGCAGATTTGGGCAGTTTAATTTTTAAGGGTAGAAAAGCAAAGTGATGACAGAGAGTCTATTATCACATTTCCATCTCCCAGTAGGAGTCAACCATTTTCTGCATGCAGAGACTCTAACATTCCTGGACATTTATGCAATGAATACCAAGGAAGTGTTTGTAATGTCCAGGGTACATAGCAAGTGAAAAGCTCACATTAAAGGAAGTAGACAAAGTGAAAATAAGTATTATAGCCAACCCACCAAGGACAAATAAAAATTAGAATATTTAGACTAGGCATTTAGTCTTCTTTTTGAGATGGGTCTTGCTATGCATCTTTGAACATTAAGCCCTGAACACAACTTCTTCCTTGAATAAAAAAGAAGATGAAATGTCTTTCATTTCTAATGACTTTGTTCACATCATCCTTTCATTTTGATGTCTTTCAGTAGTTGCATTTTAAGTCAATGTCAGTATTCTTTTTAAACTCTTTTATATTTTTTCTGTCATTGGTAACTCTGGTAATACCCCAAAAATCTCTACTTTTACTAATATTTTTTTTGTGCTACTCTAAAAAATATGCTGTACTCAACATAGCAGCTGTTTGTATTTCCTTTCATATCAAACTTCTGTAGATTAAGACCCTCTGGAATCTCAGTGATGCCTTGTACACTGACCTCCTAAATATGCTTTGCAAGTGTTATAAATCTCTTTACACTTGAACTTCTTTAACCTAGACAACTCTGCAAATGTCTTACATTTCTGCATTACTGCTAACAGTTAATTTTCCATCTGAACATGTATCTTTTGTACATTGATAACTGCTCTTGACCAACAGGTAAACAGACCATTCTCTTGGAGGATCACAGATCCTGTACCATTAGGACTGATATCTACTTGTGACATAGCTGTTTTATTCTTGTGAAAATGATTGAACTTTGGTGTATCTGTAATTAATTTCTTAAGCATTTTAAAACTCTCATCTTGTTCACATCTCCATTTCCAGGTTATATCTTACTCTAACAGTTTTCTTAGAGGCAGAGTTATATAAGGTATATGAGGTACAAACCTTACAAGACACTGTATCATTATTAGAAACATTTGAAACGCCTGTTTGTCACCTGGCCTCAGTATTTGTAAAAATTGCACACATTTGTTTCTGGATCAGTTTTCAGATTCTCTAATATTAATTCATGAAACATATTTCAGATGTGTCACTCTTATTAAGCTTGAAATTATGCTGACTTAATATATTAAGCAATGGTATCAATCTCTTTTCATGGTTTTCTTGTGTATGACCCTACAAAAATTGATCACTGATTAAGTTTATAATACCTTCTAACCCTTCAATTATCTTGGCATCAGTTCTTTAGAATACCTCTGGTGCAAATGAATACCACATACAAGTCTAAGGAATATACATCTTCCTAATGCCATACGGAATGAGCACAATTTAGATCTTTCTTTATCTAGCACCCTTATTATTCTTCATTGAAAAAGCACCTCTGGTGCAAATGAATACTGCACAGAAGTCTAAGGAATATACATCTTCCTAATGGCATACTGAATGAACACAATTTAGATCTTTCTTTATCTAGCACCCTTATTAGTCTTCATTGAAAAAGCACCTCTGGTGCAAATGAATACTACACAGAAGTCTAAGGAATATACATCTTCCTAATGGCATACTGAATGAACACAATTTAGATCTTTCTTTATCTAGCACCCTTATTAGTCTTCACTGAAAAAGCACCCTTAAGAGCCTTCTAACTTCAATACACCACCCCTTTGTAACTCATCAATCAAAGGACTGGACAGCATGGATATGCAATTTCCTAACTTCTCTCTAGCTAGCTTGGTGGATATGTGTATCTTGAAACAATGAAGTAATTGTCTCGTGATTAATGATAACCACTTAATCCTTAAAGAAACATACACAGTATGTGAGACATGTCCTTACATAGTGACACTGGAGGCTAAACTCTCACATACAAGCACACAGGTTGTTGAAATCACATGCACAACACCCATAGCACATAGCACACAACACACACATAGACTAATGTATGTTGTGGTACTTAAAAGCAATCTTCCTAAATAACAAGCATCACCTAAACTACCTGATGGCAAAGCTATACCTTAGCAAGCCACAAGGGACTTAGAAAAACAACACCTAACACCACAGATACAACCACACTCAATGGAGCCCTAAACGCTAAGACCCTAAGGCAAGCAAACACACTTCCCAGTGCTCTCATCATAGGAGACTCCAGTGTAAGACATACTGATGCCCCTTTAACTAAGCTGAACAAGAAGAAGATAATGATTAGATAGTTATATGGAGCCTGGATCCTCCAAATTACATACACACTCAAGTCATTACATCACAGATGCCACTATGATTCCATCATAGTCCATGTAGGTGTAAATAACCTGAGGCATACCTCCCTGGGCTATATGAAGAGTGTTATAATGGAGCTCTCAGACTATGTATCTCAGGCTGATATGAGCGTGGCATTGAGCAGCATATTAGCATCATGGAGGATGATACCACAATATCAGCAAAGAATGATTGATTTTAGCAATTGCCTGTTGTTCTGGTCTAATTCTAAGGGGACCTAATATTTGTCAGTTAGGGAGGACATGGTTAATAGACCACATTTTAATTCCAAGCATGGTATGGAGCTGTTCCCTCTTGGCTTTTGAATACTCACTAAAACTTTATCTAGACCCACAGTGCCTTTTGTAGGCAATGCCAAATCGACAAACCTACTGAAATAGCAAAATCAACTCAGCTGAACTTCAGGGTGTTACTGCTCAATGGCCAGGAGCCTAAATAAAAAAAAAACCTCCTTCCTAGCTCTCCTCACACTTGAATATAGACATCTATGCAGTTACTGAGACATGGTTTAAAGTAGTAGAAAGTACCCTGACAGTGCAAGGTTTCAGTGCCTTCCAGACTTTTAGACCAGTAGCTGTACAGACAAGCGCTAAAGGCAGAGGGGTTTCGACATACATCAATATCAGGCATACCTCTAGATTGGTCAAACAAGATGACATGTTGGAGTTCATCCACATGCAGATCACCATATACAAAATCCCGCACCATATCCTAGCCAGCTTTCAGTCACCGTCCATGTCACAATGCATACTTGGACATACTGGGGACACTTACTATTCAACCTAACATCTTACTCAGGAAAGACTTTAATTACTCCTCTATAGACTTGGAATCCTCTATGGGCTCAAATCTACAGGCACAGAGATTCCTGGACTGTGTAAATACAAACACCATTGACCAAATAGTGAATATGCCAACTATAGGCTCATATATACTGGACCTTGTACTCACAAATGCGTCAGAATGCTGCCGCCCCAAATGTCTCATCCTCCCTGATAAAGCTGTCTCCTTCAAAATCAAAATCACCTCTGTAACCCCAGTAATACCAGCAACATTTAGGAACTATTTAAAGGCAAACTACCTTTTATTAATGGATGGTTTGTCAAAATTCATTGCCTCTCCAAACCTAGAGAACACAGCAGCCCATACCTCTCAACCTCTTAGTGCAAGAAACCTGGACAAAGTCTAAAATAATGAGGGGACAAAGGCCCAAAATAGGGATATATTTAAATATTGCTCTTATAAACTAAGTTGCTAAAATTACATGATTTGTGTTAGCATGTATTTTCTAAAAGATATAAAGTCTGAAATTCAAAAACATTCTGTTATTTAGTGGCTTCAATCATTGGTTATTTGCCAGAAAACCACAAGCTTTATGAATAACTGACCAAAAATATGAGACAAAAATCTGGACATTCTGTGAAAATCTGGACAGTTGAGAGGTATGCAGCAGCCTATGCTGAATTGCTCTCAAACTCTGTACAACCATATCAGTGGTTGCATTGAGGCTGCTGTACCTACTAGAAGTAAGACAAGAACTAGCCCCAGAAACAAACAGCCTTAGTGACATCCCAGATTAAATATGATATAAAACAAAAGGGAAAAAATATGGCAAAAATCAAAATCAGGAAGGGTAATTCCTTTTAAGATACAAATTCTTTCATCAGACTAAATAGGCAACTAAGAGAGTAATTAGGTCAAACAGAGCCAACTTTGAGGTTAAGATAGTCTACCAGGTGAAAGATGATCAAAAGGCCCTCTTAAGGTATGTCATAAACTTCAGTGGCAGCACACAGCAATATGCTGAATTGGTGGTTAATGGTGCCACATTCATCATGCCTGGAGATACAGCGAACCTGCTAGTGGACAGATCATTTCCAGCTTTACTCCACTTTTGCTCCCAATCATCCCCCAAGAAACACCTTCAAACATAACCCTTTCAGCTATAACTAGGAAGCATGTACTGGATGTGCTTGCTAAAGTCAAGAACACATCCACAATGGGTCCCAATCTCATCCTACGATGCCTCTTGAACAGTCTAAAATATGACTCATCAGGACCCCTGGAGTCACTATTAAACTATAGTCTTAAAACTGGCTTTGTGCAGTAAGAATATAGGATTATGATGGTCATTCCCCTTCATAAGGGAGGACCTTCAACACGTTCTGGCAACTACAGACCCATTAATCTGACTAGTCTTATTTGCAAAACCATGGAAATAATTATCATGGAAATTATCAACAAGGACATAGGAGACCTCCAGACACTGGAGCCATCCCAGTTTGAGTCTGTCAAAAGAAGGTCACGCCTACTGAACTTGGTGACCTTTTTCAAAGAATTCCACCAGGTTCTGTAGGCATGACCTTCTCTTGACAGACACTGGATCCTTCCCAGTTTGGGTCTGTCAAAAGAAGGTCATGCCTACTGAACTTCTTTGAAAAGGGTCACGAAGACAGTGAATGAGGAAAAAGCAGTACATACCGAATACCTAGATCTGGCTGAAGCATTTGATACAATATCTCAGTCAGGCATTGTCAACAAACCTATGGAAATAGACATAAACCTCTTTATAACACACCAGAAAGCTAGCTGACTCATGGAGAGGTTAGGATCAGTGAGGCCACCTCCACAAGGAGGCCGGTCACCAGTGGAGTCCCTCAGGGCTCTGTGCTGGGTCTACCTCTCTTTGGCATCTACTTCTTGGAGGTCAAAGCCATTGTCAAGGCCTCTGGCTGACCAATTTCACAGATGATTGCAAACTAGGAGCAGTCATTGAAATCCCTCAAGAAAAGAACACCCTTCAGGAAGGTCTAATGCAGGCAAACTCTTGGTGTCAAAGCTATGGCTTAAAGCTCAATGTCAAGAAATGCATTATAACACCTTTTGGAAAGCTGGCCACCCAAGGTACCTACATCATCAATAAAGCACCCTTAAAACTTGATTCTTTAGTCAGAAGTCTGGAAATCATGTAGATAGTAACCTAACTCTTGACCAACATGTATCTAAGGTATCAAGAAAGTCCTTCTATGTTTCTCAGCTTATACGTAAGAGCATGGCATTTATGTCCAGAGAGGTCACTGTACCACTGGACTCAGCCCTCATCATACCCATTGTAAGTGTAATGCCCCCTTTCAGTATGTACCTGACCAGACACATGCAGCAATTGGAACACCCAGAAAGATTCCTTGCAAAAAGAATACAGGGAGTAAACAAATGTCCTGTGATGATCATTTCAAAGCCCTGTCTCTTTATTTGATATCATAGAGACTTCTGAGTGACGGTCTTTGTCTGGTGTACAAGGCACCTTTATATCCATAAAACAAACTGCATCAGAACTACTAGATTAAAAGTTCTACATTTTTCTTGCAACATAAAATAGGGCATGTTGGAGAGACAGATATGTTTCTCAGAGAATTCCCATTCTCTGGAATAGGCTCCTCATCAATGTAAAGCAGGGCTTCTTTATAATACTATTGGACCAGTCGCTGTCTGTGATGGATAGAGGCAGTCAGTAAATCACCCCCTATGTAAATCAAATGTATGGGTCACATTTGGGATGCACAGCTAAGTTTATAAGGGCCACAGTGGCTTTTAGCCTAGTATACACCTATGTGCCAGGAATTGTGATTTTCATTTGATGCTGTGAAAACATTAAAATGTTTGGAATTTTTGAGTGACATCTTCATCTATTTGCAATTTAATCATTGTATTAAGATATTTTTAGGACCAGTACAAATGAACACAGTGTATTTCTTTACAATAATAACCATGCTATTTACTCATTTTGATGGTTCTAATTATTTATTAATGAGACCTAACCTTTAATTTCTGTTTTGTTCCTATTCACATTTAAGAACCAAGCACAAATACATGTTGGTTCCTCTTCAGATTTACTTCTGAGTGTAGCAGATACTTTTCTAGGAGCATGTATTTTTGGCACAGCATCAAGTTTTATTTCTATGTGACATTCTCTTGGTAATCTGCTAATCTTGTGAATAATGACATACTGCTATTTAATATCATTGCTATGATTCTGAGATGCATCAGCGACAATGTGACTGATTTTGAACACATGCATTCTTACTTTTATGTGAATTCTGTTTATAATTCATAGCTTCTCAGAAGCTGTGCATTCTATTAGGATAATTCACTTATTTGACTACAATTATTTATAAAGGATTAAAGGACTTTTTTTATTTTAATGGATATGGAGTTTCTGAGCTAATGGTATAACCTAGTGGCTAGATCACGTTAAAAATAAATACATAGCTCTCTTGAGTATTTTTTAGTCCTAGGTGTTTAAAAGTATGTCCTGATAAGACACTACAGTCCACACCTGTATCACTTGTAAATTTAAAAAGTTAGCAACGTACTTCTAGTTCACATGCTTTAGATGCATTTTTAGACTTTGTCTTCAACTCTTTTCATTAGCACAGTTAACGTTTTTGTGTTTCTGTTCATCAGGCTGTATTTGCATATCTTACAAAGGTCCTTTTCTAGCATATACTCATAGAACTGTTCAAAAGCAGTACATTGCTTTCTGTTATGCTTGTAGCCACATCAATTGCTAACCTCAGCTACATTGATGCAAGCAAGGACTTTCATCATGGATCTTTCCTTTGGTAAAGGACATTGTATCATGGATGGATTCCTTGTTCATATCTTTTAGATCACACCCTGACTTTATTTGTAAGTTTGCTTGATTTGACTCATGTATTAACTTACAGTCCTTTTTTGGGGGTAATTTTTTAATGATGCACTGGTAATTTCCAATGCTTAGTGCACATCACAGTTTTTAATAAGGTCAGGTATATTTAATAGTCTGCCCCTTGTTTCATCATTTCTGGTACGACTAATTATTTTCTCTCTCTCTCTCTCTCACCATGGGATTATGCAACTCATCACATTCACAATCTTTGACTCTATCCTTCAGCTCTGTAACACATTCATCTATAACCTTGTTAGAGTATTGTGGTCTTGCAAAGAACAAATATTTATTAGGCAGCAATTTTTTTTTCTGGACTGATGATAATTACTGACATTTATTGTCTAAATGCTGTTATTCTCTCTTTCTTCTCACCAAAAAAGTGAAAGTATTAAACATCTTTATGGCTTCTTTTCCAGGAATGTTCAAGAATACAGCACATTGAGTCTATTCAGAATTTCCAATTACTCTATTTTCACTGAAGAAAAAAAAACACAATTTCTGGATCCAAACTCTCTTGTCTTTTAGCTGGGTTTCCTTGTAATGCAAGAAATCCTGGTGGTTTCATTTGAGGCATATTTTCACTTCAAATTGTCTGTGAATAGTTCCAAATGTAGCTACTCTTAAAAGCAATCATATTTTCAGTTCTGTATCTATATTTCTTCTATTCTGGCACATAGTTCACACACTCTATGACATTGTCTTATCAGGAAGTTTAATAAATATTACACAGAGAAAGTAGAAATGCTATAATCTTCATAAGGTCTCTACTAAAACTGAATTATCAGTACCTTTTGTGTACTGTGTGACAAGCTAATTATTGTATCTACTGCATTATGATTTAAAGGTGAATTCCTATGATCAGTGAGTGGTGCAATGCACACTACTTGAACATTCATTGCACATTCATTTAACTAGCTCTATCCAAGAGAAAATGTTGACAAATATCAATAGTATATATAATATTGGAATAGGAAACTAAAAGCAATGTGCATCAATAATTAGAATGTTGAAAGCATTTGCCAAGTGGCAACTTCTACAGTATGAGGTGGGTGGGTAGACAGGGGCTGCATCACCACATAACTGGATGCATTGCCTGGCTCCATGGTATTGACGGATGCAACCTTATATGAAGCTGTTATGACGGATGCAACCTTATATGAAGCTGTTATGAGCAAAAAAAGTGTAGTGAAAGGATGGATAATTTGGCATACTAAAATAATTCAGAAAATTTTAGGTGCAGAATAATGTTGAGTTGGTGAAACCCGAATAAACTAAGGTTATTTTAAAAGATAGGAAATCTGTTATGGATGAAAAGGAAAATTTACTTGCATAAATTGAATATGGTTTAGGTGAGAAGTGTTCAAAATCTGATACATGTTGTTTTGTTAGAGATTATACTACATTAACTGATAAGTTTATACAATGTATTCAATGTGGATGGAATTTTTTTTTTATGAAATGATTCAAAACTGAGTCAGGTGCTCCCTAGACATCTTAATATTTCTTATAGAAGGGGCAAGAATATGAAAGATTATTTAGTAAACAAAATAATTAAAAAAGACCTAAACAAAATATTGTATTGAATATTTTAATGCTGCAGAAAATTGTAAATGTGGTAATTGTTTTGTATACTCATATGTAATGAAAACATTTAGTTACATTATTTATTTATTTATTTATTTATTTATTTATCTGACATCATTTTACTGGGAAATTTCATCTGAGCATGAACCTATTTTAGGAGATGCCTGGGAGAAAAGCTCCAAAACTGAAAAATAAATATTTTTAGAAACAGTTTTAGGTAGTACCATTAAAAGTATAATATTCTGTTTTAAATTAGCAACTGGGATAGCATAATCAGAGTGGTATTATAAATAAACAAGTATAAAGCAATACTGTCCTGAAATGAACAAAGAATATTTCACACAATTTGCAATTTTATGTAGGAAGAAATATCTATGCTAAAGTTATAAACACCGAATACAAGATATTGACAATTAGCAATTAAAATGTTAAACGCCAACATTTACACCGTTGTGTAGAAATTTACATCTTGAATATACATATATGTATATGAGATAATTAGTAATTTAGCATAATAAAAGGGTGGGTCAGGACAATATTGAAGGGTTATGTATGATATGGAAACTTAGGTGGGTGAGAAAATTTTAGACAATGTGCATAAGCAGGATAGAAAATGTATAGAAGACATAAAGAGATAGGAGATGAAATTATCCTAGTGTGTTACATGTACAGAGCCAAGATCTAAAGATGAATTATTTTAAGGATTGTTTAAATAAATGACTGCTGGGTAATAATCTGATATCTGTTGGGATTAAGTTCCAGGTTTTAGCTACAGTGTTAGAGTAGATACCCTGACCTATGGCTTTGCTGAGTTTCTAAACTATTAGAAGTTGGTTATTGGAGCAGAGGGCATGATTTAGAATATAGTGGGTGAGTACTGAGTTTATATATGAGCAGGAAGAGGGTTTATATCCCATATTGTTTGCCAGGAGAAGTTGATTGTAGAACATCTGTTGAGGTAGTTCCAGCCAAATGAATAATTTTGAAGCAATGTGTTTGTGGAATTTGTAGGACTGATTGGTAGTAAATCTTGCAGTTAACTTTCTTGTGATGTAGCTGAAATTGTGATATGAGGGATGCATCTATGTTGGTAAGGGTAGGAAAGGCATAGAGAAGAGAGAGAAGGTGGCATACACTGGCAAGGGTAGCTCTAAAGAGGCTAGTAAATAATTATTTTTATCAATGGAGTAATAGAGCATCCCAAGCTTTTGATGAGTCTTTTTCATGCAAGTTTGAATATGGAGGACACATTTAATTGATCATCTATCATGATTCCTAGTAACTTGGTGTGGGAAACAACATCAGTATTAGTGTGATTTATTGAGGCTATTTTGAAGTCAGAGATCTAGGGAAAAATAAAAATAATTATTTTTTTTAGCATTGAGAAGAATTTGGTTGTCAGACATCCTTCAATGGAGTTGAAGGTATTTTGAGTTGTGGTTTGCAGTTCAATAAGAAGCAAAATACTTCAGGAAACACTGTCATAAAGGTAAATCTCCATGAAGCAGAAACCAGGGAACAGACAAAGACCAATCACCATGGCAAACAGACTAAATATATTTTTTTTATTCAGTGAGAGCTTTCTTATTAAACACATTTCTTCAGACTATAAAAACATCAAAATACAACAGAATTTAAATGTATCAGTCAATTAAATAGTCAACCAATCAAGGTCTGCTATCTATGCTATAGATTATACATCTTAAATACTGGCTTTACAGGAATATTTTCATTAAATCCAAAGTCTCTAGTAGACTATAATTTAATAATCCATTTAGACGTCTCATATTCCATTGTATTAATAATGTCACCTCCTCTAATATTCATAGAAACAAGTTGCAACACCATGAAAACTAAATAATGCCCAGAATTATTATTGACATGCTTAGCTAGAGCACTAGTTGTGACATTTCTATGTTTGTCATCAATATGCTCATGAATTCTTTCTTTAAAACAGTGATTAGTTTTTCCTATGTAAAAGCAGGAACAGGACTTACAAATCGTTAGATATATTAAATCTTTGCTCAAGCAATCAGCATAGATCTTGTGACAAATCCTGCTGCCAGTTCTAGGATGTACAAAACAATTATCAGAAGAAAGAAAACTACAGGCTTTACAATGCCTGCACAGGAAAGTACCTATCCTATTTGAAATCAGGGGCAAATCTTTGTGTGGCCACGAGAAGCTATGAGAACTGGTAGTAATGGAGGTATTTCTGATAACTTAGAGGGTTCTTCCACTAATTTTAACTCTACAGCCAATGAAGGAGGGATGGGAGAATCTATGGTTGCACCCACCAATTTTACCACTGGTGCTGGATCGTCTGTGGAACTTGGTGCAAAACAGTAAGAAGCTGCAGCACCTCCCCCTTTATCTTCCACTCATTTTCCATTGGGTATTGTTTTGTTTTCATTGTGTTGTACCTTGTTTCTATGAATATTAGATGAGATAACATTATTAATATAATGGAATATGAGGAGTCTAAATGGATTATTAAAGTACAGTCTACTAGAGACTTTGGATTAAATGAGAATATTCCCTTAAAGACAGTACTTAAGATGCATAATCTATATCATAGATAGTAGGTCTTGATTAGCTGATTATTTAATTGATTGATACAGTTAAATGCTGTTGCATTTTGATGCTTTTATGGTCTGAAGAACTGAGAACACAAAAGCACTCACCGAAATAAAAATGTTTATATTTAGTCTGTTTGCCGTGGTGATTGGTCTTCGTTTGTTCCCTAGTTCAATAAGAGTATCAGATGTACAGATGACAGTACAATCATCTGCATATTTTACCAAGTGGCCTGCTGGGAGGTGAATGTGTGGAGATCAATAATGAATATAGTCAAAAGGAAAGGGCCAAGGATGGAGCCTTGTGGGACACCCATGCTGATGTGGAGAAAAGGGAAAAAGAAGAGAGTCATTTCACTTATTGATATTGGTCAGATGCTTGAAAACCAGTTGAGAGTATAGCAAGATAGACCCAATGATACCATTTTAAAGATTAATATGGAATGAGTTACTGTGTCAAAGGCTTTGGGGAGGGTTTAAAAAAGAGAAGATACTAATTTATTGTTATCTCAGGCCTCAATGATAGCATCCAGGAAAGCTAGAAGGCAAGTTGTAGTGTTATGGATTGGCCTAAAACTATGCTGAGTATCTGTGACTTGTTTTTTCCTGAAGTAAATAGTACAAAGCCTCTTTATAAATGTACCTTTCTACAATTTTGGAGAGGGGGACAGAATAGCAATAAGTCTAAAGCTCGAGACTTCAGGGGAACTATCACACTAAGGTAGAGGAATGATGTAGTATTTTTCAAAGAATGGGAACATAATATTCTTAGATGGAACAATGTATTAAGATTTAGACAGGATATACAATGGCTAGTGAGAACAGCTTAATGTATTGTGCTGGAAGATTGTCTGTAGATAGGGAATATGGCATGAATGTACTTAATAAGTGTTGAATATAAGAGGTAGAGACAGATTTTAGGGAGAATGAGGGATTCTAAGTGTTAAGTGGATATACAGGAGTAATGATAGTTTTGAATGAATTATTGGTGAGAGTTGCTATAGATTCAATAAAATATGAGTTTCATTTTGTAGCAGTATTTATGGGAGAGTTAGGGGTTGAGTGGGTTCCAAAGTATATGATTGTTTACTGAAGCCAGAATAATTTGCAGATTATTTTTGGTTGATCTGTAGTTTTGAGTAATGATGTTTTCTGTCCAAAATAATTTATTTTGTACTATTCTGAAGTTGTTTGTAACACTGAAGACAGGCAGGATATTTTTGTACTTTTACCATTTCCTCCACAACTTATCTAATTTTTCATTAGTATTATTGTGGAGTGGGATAACTGTCTTATGGAAGAAAGACTGTTAAGAGCCTTTAAGAATTGGGTGATAAATGGAATGACAGCATCATCTAAGGGTAATGTGTGGAGAGAGGCCCAGTTAAGAGACTTAATGGTGTTATTAAATGGGTGAGGGTTACATCCCGTAAGATTATGGCATTCCTTATAAAAGGATGGTTTGATAAGGTGGGTTGAATATCTCAGGATAAAAGTGGGGTGGTGATCGCAAAGTGAGTCTGGGAGAATGCCTGCTGAGCTGTAGAAATTTGGATGTGAGACAAGGAGCCAGTCAAGAGTGGATACAGTGTTACTTTCTTTGTTAAAGTGAGCAGGGGAAGCTATAGGTTTGGAGAGGTTGAATAGGTTTATATTAGCAGAGGGATGTTCTGATATAATGTTTTTTCAAATGGTGTTGACATTGCCAAATATTTTGGTTTCAGAGGATATATTATTTGATGACTAGTGCAGTATGTCTTCCAGAATGGGGTTTTGTTTCCAGATGAAATGTGCAGGGCAATAATGTATATATTTAATGGTTATTTAGCTTTAGTAAGGAAATAATGAGTGCTGTGTTATGTAATTTTGGTAGGGTAGTAGGAAAGGTTGATAGAGTTAAATAATTTGGTTACAGAATGACCACAATTTCTGTTTTTTTTTTATAATCTATATGAGCATACAATAGTATAACCAGGGGGATGGGAAGCATTTCTGAGTCTTTTTTATGGAGTTTGAGCCCAGCAATAACGTCTGTGGAATATTGGGAAATCCACAAATGAAATTCAGTTATTTTATTCACCATATTATGGATGTTTAAGGTAATGAAGTTGAGGTAGAAGAGGAGGGTTTGATAGAAGAGTGAATGGGTGGTCTGCTCTATGGTTATAATGTTTGCCACCACATATGATATTTTTGAGTAAGACTGGATGAAAATAGTCTTAGTACAGAAGTAAGTATTTTGCTTATAGGGTTAGTGAGAGGTGTTAAGTATTTTATGTCTAATGTAATGGTAGGGACATATATTGATCAGGTTTGAGGATACTATCATGTTTAAGGGTATGATATCCTGTGAAGAGTAAGTAGATGTGGTGGATAGCATTATGGGTGGTATAGGTATGTGATAAGATGTGAGGTATCCTTCAGATACTGGACCTAACCTAGTCTGGCTTTCTCAAGGGATGAGTGTGCCTACTAATCCCGGTGGACTTCTTTGAGGTCACCAAGGCAATAGAGTTAGTGGATGTGAAAATATTATAAAGGATCAAGATAGATGATTCTAATATAACTGGAGGATTAGAATGAATTAATAGCAAAATAATATATGTCACTTCTAACTGTAATACAGAAAGGGTAGTTTATGCTATAAAATGCAATTGTTCTACATAGAACTACAGAAAATTAGACGAGAAGCACTGTGAGCGACGTCAAAAAAGCAAAGAAAATAAAAATTTCCAAGTTTTATTAGCGCTTTCAGTGGTGTCAGTGCCTCACCTTCTTCAGACACAAACTAAATCAATTAAAACTGTTTTATACTGTATTAAGAACAATTATCCAATTATTTATACAAAATTCCTCATAAACTTGTATTTAAAGAGACAAACATAGTAGACCTGTTCGTACCCATTAAAGCCATATAGAAACAAACCAGTTCTGTATATACCAGAATGTTACATAATCATATGGAATATCAAACTCCAGTTTAACAAATTACTTATTGTAACATAAAAAATATATATGTATGTATGTATAAATTAAAAAATCAATACTATTAATTTTATAAAAGATTTACACATCCTTTACATTAAAATCACTATAATGCTTTAAATACAAAATTTCATTATTAAAACCTAATAGACTCTAATACAACTATAAATATACATTTAATAATATGACATATACATATAAAAGCCTATCCTTAAATTTATAATATAAATCTTACAAGTTTTGTATTTTTGAATTATTTTTAATAGAAGCTTGTTTTATGCTTTATCGTAAATTCTTCCATTATTCTAGAATTAAAGTCCATATTAAATTGGTGACTTATTATTAAAAACTCACACTTTTAAGGAATACATCAAATTGTTAAATATCATAGACACCGCCAATACTCGAGAGCTAGTATTCATATTATGTTAGGAAATGTATTGTTAATAACAAACACTTCTATATAATATTTTAAAGAACCAAGGGGATTTTTATTTATTAATAAATACCCCCAAAGGTAGTTTACCTCCTTAAAGCCAGACACTTCAAAATACACTTAATTGAGACATATTCGTTGAGGCCTGGGTGAATGTGTGCGGCAGAAAAGCCAAACCAACACTGCTATAGAAGTGGTCCCTTCTGCAAAACTTCTTGGCATTACCATAGATGTACAACTTAAATTCGATATCCATATACAACAAAACATAAAGAAAACCCACCAAAAGGTAGGTATGCCCTACAGGAATAACCGTTTTCTCTCCAACTCCTCTAGGCATACCTTGGCAATTACCTACCTGCTACCCTCTCTTCTTTATGGAGCCCCTCTTCTATACAATCTGTCTGCTTCCAACACCTCAAAACTTGAAATTCGTTATAACAAGATCTCCAAATTTGCCACTAAATCCAAAACCTCAACTCACCACTGCCTTACCCTACAATCCCTGAACTGGCTAGAGCTCCCCAACCACCTAGACTATCTCCAACTAACCACCGCTCACAAACTAATATTCTACCCAGATAAATGCCCAGCCTTAACTAACATCCTTCCACCATACATCCCAAATCGATCTCTTAGATCTGAACACCAAAACCTAATATCCATCCACAAACCCAAACATCCCGCTGGCCAGCTTCTACTCTCCTTCTCTCTAGGTAAGAAATGGAACTCTCTCCCTCCCTCACTTAGGACAATACCTAACCCAGAATCCTTTAAGACCCAACTGTTCCAATACCTGTCATCCAAACGGAAATGTTCCTGCTTTCACCCTACATAATATCTAGGGAATTTTCCCCACTGAGCTCCCTATACTCCTTGCTCCACTCTTCCCTCAAGCTTTTATTTCTATTCTCCCAAATTAGACTTGCTGACTGTCACAGATCAAGCAAATTTCTCACTTGACTCCAAGTATGTAAATATCAGTATTGACATGTTGCCATGGAAAAAAAAACTGTCTTATGATGTGCATGTATGCATTTGCATTTCCTGACTGTATGAATCTTAAACTTGAATTTTACCTTTAACACTATATAACCTTTATGGTACTGTATCGCTTTGAAACTCCTAATTGTATAAATTTTACTCTTGTATTTTCCTTCAACACTCTGTAACCCTTATTGTATTGTATTGTTTATGGAGCTTTTCTCCCCGGGCCTCCACTGAAAATGGGCACTTCATGTCCCAGTGGACTTCCCCGGTAATCAAACTGAAATAAATAAATAATAAATAAATAAATTAATTAATCATATAAAACTTCCCATTATATTTCCCACCCTCTAGCCAAATTATAGGTACATAGGTAAGTGTTAAGCAATTAGTCTGCAGACCTTTACAAGTCTAACGAAAAAAAATATTCAATAGCTCCCTCCAGCCTCAAGGACAGCAAATTGAGATAGACCATGGGAGAATTTGAGGCTGCCCATCCTACTACCCATGTTTGGTATGCTACTCTGTTTTACTTGTAATGGAAATTTGTTCCAGATGCGAGGGATATGTTGGAATATTAACCTATCACTTCTTGTCTTTATTTGTTGATGAAGGCTTAGTTACTTTAACCAGGCATTTGCGATACCATTTGTTCTGCAAAGGAAAAGAAAGTCAAAGGGGGTCGAATCATTTATGGCTTGAAAAGCTAGGCATAGATGAGTATAGAGAGAGGGCTGCCAGTCTGCCCTGTTAACTAAGATTTTTGATACCACTGATAATTTCAGCTATGAATTTCTGAGGTCTCAAGCAAAGTGATATGTTTATGTAAATAAATGCAAAAAGATCCATTATATTCAATCATGACACTGATGAGATAAGTAAAGGAAGAATTAAGACTTCTTTGGGTCTAGTAGATGTGTTTTTGGAAATTAGATGAGCTAAGTAGAAGTCTTTCCGAACTACTGTGGAGACATGATAGCCAAATGCTAAGGACTTATCAACAAGAGTTACTAGATCCCTTATAACAATGTCTGATTGGAGAGCTGTCTCACTTATAGGGTATGTGAAAATGTGTTTGTTTACCAAAATGAACTATGCTACATTTTTTCACATTTAATTTGAGACCATTGTACTTGCACCAGTTGTTAACATGGCCTATCCCATGTGGAAGATCAAATAACACCCAATTTATAGTCCTCTGCAATATAGGACAGGAGTTCTGTAAAACACATGTTAAATAACAGAGGCCCTAATACTGAGCCTTGCAGTACACCACTAGTATCTTTCTTTTTACTTTCATATGTGGCACTTGTATCTCTAACCACATGGGTTCTGTCAGACAACCAATTAGATATCTACCTAACAACATAAGGGTTTACATTCACATTTACATGTCTGCCAATAATACCTGCATAAGGGAATAGTGTCAAAGCCTTGGGCTGGTTGAAATATAATATATGTACATAGTGCATAACCACCATCCACTGTTTCAGTTACTTTTTCAAAAAATAATGAGGTTAAAGAGGTAGGACCTTCCGCTGACAAAGCTGAAGTCATGAGGGTCCAGGGTTAAGAGATTTCCAATGTCCAGATTAATGAAGTCTAAGACAATACACTACATAGCTTTACACATGAGGTTAGTGTGTCTAAAATATCTATATTTCCCAGGCTTCGTGGTTGGTCCACACTTATGTAATGACATTATAATGGCTGGTTTTCAGGCTTCTGGAATGTAATCAGTGGAGAGGCTTAGATTAGCTGTTAAGTAAGGATTTACATAGGCCATATTTGACATTGATAATCAGTAAACCTGATATATTATTAGTACCCCTGGATGAGGTATTCATAGCTTTGGAGAGACTCAGAGAACTTGGGCATTCAGGATTGTGGAATCTGTAGAATTACTATAACTGTGGATGGTGTAAATTTTGAACGAAATTGGTCATGTAGGGTATTGGCTTTTTTCCTTTAAGTTATGTTGTTGTTTGTCTTTCGGCTGTTCCCGGTTAGGGGTCGCCACAGCGGAACTCTGGTCCGCTATAATGTACAGTATTATTGTGGACTCGCTCTTGATATTTTTTTTGTGTTAGTTCTTAACTTCCTAACAGCTAAAGAATGATTTGTAGTTATTTTTGGTTTCGGTTGCTATGTTAAGCTCCTATTCCTCTTCACAAGTTTGCTTAACTGTGCTCTTAAGAGAAGACATTTGCCTTCTAGATGTCCTCAGTGATCACATATCTTCCATCTGATGACTATAGCTTTCTAAGCTTTAGGAAAGCAAGTAAGATAAGGAAGCCATGTCCACATTCCTAATATCTAAAGAAATACAAATGGACTCATAACTAAATCATTTTTGAAACATTAGAAGAGACACTACATTTTTTGACAAAAACACATTAAAACAATCAACTCCTAATGTGGGCTTACCATAACTGCAAAAGTTTAAAAAACAAATCACCACTCTTTCTATAATTTCCTACTCTACATTCACCCACCTAATTAACCTGGTAAATCTATCCAAACCTTAGTCAGTTACATCCCTTCTCACAATCTCAAAATCCTTTACTTATACCGTATCTCCACCAAAAGAGAGACTTGCTTAGTAAACTAGAAATTGAAACAAATCCAATCCATATAAAATACATCCAACTTTCCTCAAAGTCCCAGTTCAAGTGCTAGCAAAGGCTCTGGCCTACATTGCAGTCTATTCTTGAGTACAGCTATTGAACCATTTATTTTGAAATATTCCCATTATCACCATCCCAAAAACTCATCCTCCATGTCAGTCAGGACTATAGACCAATTTTAATTCAATATAGTATCATCAAAATGTTTGAAAAATTAGAATACAAACTGGTTTTTGAACATGTTATTAAATTCAGAATTTTTATTGACACATAGCACAGTTTTCAGGAAGGTTATAGCATACTCACAGAAAAATATTTTATATATATATATATATATATATATATATATATATATATATATATATATATATATATATATATATATATATATATATATATATATATATATATATATATATATATATATATCTATGGGCACCGATGATGAGAACACCGAGACCGGAAGATCGACAACTGAGATGACCGACAGTTTGAAAGCATGAAACTTCACATGCCCGACAAACCACAATCCCGACAATCAACAAAACAAAACAAATACCTTTTCCGAAAAACACACACACAACACAAGCACACCAAAAACCTTACAAACCTACACTAATCCTATTTCCTATGCAATCATCAAGATTTTTCTTGAAGAGTGCTAATGAAGAGCTTTGTTTGATATAGATAGGTAGTTTATACCAGAGTATGGGAAGTCTCTGGGACAGGAATCTATCCCTCCAGCATGTTCTTTTTATTGTGGTGACAAGGTTTAGGTCCCTAGAGCATGTAGCTCGGAGGGATTGGGATTTCTTTAAGTGGAGCATGTCCAACAGCTCTGGGTTTGACATAGCTTTGTATGTTAGGCAGAGATCACCTCTGAGTAGGCAATATGCAACAGAATAAAGCTGGAGTTTTTTGAGATGGTCTGCGTAGAGCATCTGTTTGAGGTCGGTAATCCTCTTTGTGAGGTATTTCTGTGGTCTTTCCAGTTGTAGATGTCTTGTGAAGTACATACCAAAAGGGGCATTGTACTCTATAATGGGTCTAATGAGTGATGAGTAGAGGGGAACAATGACCTCTTTTTTTCTGGATGAGAAACCTTTTGTGATGAGGTGTGTCATGTAAAAGGATTTCCTGACTACTGTGGCAATGTGATTATCAAAGGAGAGACTACTGTCCACCTGTGTCCCAAGGTCTCTTATCACACTTTTGGTGTTAAGTATACTACCGCCTATGTTGTAGTTCATGGGTACAGAGTTTTTACCAAAGGGGGTGACAATGCACTTTTTGGCATTGAGCTTGAGGCCATGGCTTTGACACCAAGCATCTGTCTCAGTGAGGCCCTTTTGTAGGATGTCCACATTGTTAGGAGTTTAGATTATGGCTCCTAGTCTGTAGTCATCTGCGAACCTCGTTAGCCAAAGACCTTCTGTGTTAGCCTGTACTTCAGAGAAGTAGATACCAAACAGGAGAGGACCCAGGACTGAACCCTGTGGTACTCCAATTGTTACTGGTCTGAAGTCGGATTTGGAGTCTGCTACTTTCACAGTGTGGGTTCTGTCAGTGAGCCAGTTGGCAACCCATCTTGTGACATAGGGATTTATACCTAGTTTAGTGAGTTTATCTATAATTCCAGAGTGGGGGAAGGTGTTGAAAGCCTTTGCAAGATCTAGATAGGCTGTGTGAACCACCTTACCCTTTTCTACGGCTTTGGTGACTGCTTCAAAGAAGTCTATCAGGTTTAGGAGACATGGTATGCCTTTTACAAACTCAAACTGGGTGGGGTCCAGAGTTTGGAGATTACCAATGTCTTTGTTTATAAGTTCCATGATGATACGTTCCATGGCCTTGCAGACCAGGCTCGTCAGGCTAATGGGGTGGTAGTTCCCTGGGTCCGTGGTGGCTCCCCCCTTGTGGAGTGGAATAACCGTCGCTGTGCGCCATTCAGCAGGCACAAAGCCTGAGGTGAGACTATGATTGAACATGGTACTTAGGTGGGGTGCCAGTCCGTTCTGTAGTTCATGTAGAACGCAGCCTGGGATGTTGTCTGGTCCCATGGATGCTGTGTTCTTGGCTTTGGAGAGTGTGGTTTTTACCTGTGCAGCCGTGATTACAGGAACTTTGCATTCTTCCGGTATAGAGATGGGCTCTTTAGGGGGTGAGAGGTGGTAAAGTTAGCACTGAACCTATTTGCCAGGATGTTGGCAATATCAGTTGGGTCTGTATATTTAGTGCCATTGTGCTGTAACTCAGAGCAGATCAGAGTGTTGCCACTGAGATTCTTGACATAGCTATAGAATGCTTTGTGGTTGAATTTGGAATCAGTGGTGATTTTGTTTTTGTAACTAGCTTTGGAGGATTTTATCAGGGATTGCAGCTTCTTACTGAGGCTGACCAGGGAGCTCCTCCACTCATGGGATTTTACTCTCTTTTGCAACAGTTTCTTCCTTCTGTTGTACAGTTTGTTTATGGCAGGGGACCATCAGATTGGCTTCCTTTTTTTGGAGGATAGCATCTTGGTTCTGTTTGGGATAGCACGATCCATGCACTCATGTAAGTGCTTATAAAGTGCAATTATGTAGGATTCAGTAGTCGTAACTGTATTGTCCATCTGCATGGGTGTCATGAAGTTCACCACTTCTGTCTTGAAGTTGGCTTTGGAGAAATTTTTTACCATGGTTTCCTTAATGGGGGGTGGGGGCAGGATGTGGATATCTAGGGTAATTAGCTTATGGTCGGATCAGACCAATGAGGCGTTCACTTCAGGTGTGGAACACCGGTCACTCATGTTGGGAATGACTAGATCTAGGATATTGTTCCCCTGGTGGGGGTGTGGATAAGTTGATCCCGGGCATTGGAGTTTATGAATTCCAGAAAGCATTGAGCAAAGGAGTTGGTACATGGGTAGTTTTCCCAGTTAATGGTGGGGTAGTTGAAATCGCCCATTATTAGGGTGTTTGGTTGAACCCTAATATTTTCCAGTACATCAAGAAAAGAGGAGTGGGAATCCTGGGGCATGATGGGTGATCTGTAGCAAGCTACAATTTGGATTGCAGTTTTGCCCAGAGTTAGATGCAATTGGATAACCTCAGCTGCATTATGCTGAGCAACTAGCCTGGAGGTGTGGATATTCTTAATGAATATGGACACACCTCTGCCTTTGGTGTTCCGGTCCAGGTTACATGGCTGAAAAGTGTGGTATGAGTTATAGCATGGTAGTGCAGGGGTGCTCTCTGGAGCCTTGAACCAGGTCTCAGTCACTGCACAGATATCAATGTTCTCCATTTTAAGGAGTGCCTCAAATGAGTGCATTTTGAGATTTAGACTTCTAGCATTGAGGAGCATCACCCTTGGTTTTTGCTTGCCTGCTCCTGTTACGGTGGTGAATTTGTCATTTGAACCTTGCCTAAAAAAGGCACTATAGGGGCGGCAGGAACCTTAGCCAGTATCCGGAATCCCAGGGGTGACAAGTGCAGGCCATCTCTGGCAAAGCATCATGTTCTGTTGACCATGTCATCCCAGGCAGATAGATACTGGATCTCTTTAGAATGGCACCAGAAGCTTAGCCAATTGTTGAAGTCATTCATTTTGTCCTTGTACTGCGGCATCATTCTGGGTGATGGCAGAATGCTGCTCAGGGTTAGGGTCTTACCTGCCTGGGCTACAAGATCGGAGAGCTCTTCCATGTCTCTTTTCATGTAGTCCAGGCAGGTATCTCTCAGGTCATTCACACCAACATGGACAATGACGGAGTCATATTTGTACTTGTTGTGAAGTGACCTGTGTGTGTGGGTTATGTGGTGAATCCTGGCACCTGACAGGCAGCTGACAGTAACCTTCTCCTTGTTTAGCCTGGTGAGTGGGACATCAGTGTGCCTGACTATAGAGTCACCTATGACTAGTGTGTTGGGTACGTTGTTTTGCCTTATTGGCTGTGGTTGAGTGGCACACTGAGTCTGCGGGGTATGTGTCATTTGGGTTGTGTTGGGGGGGTGGAGGTTGCTTGCATTTCTGCTTTGGAGGTCTCTGTTGCTTGAGCAGATTATTATTGAAAGCCACCGTGAATGTTTTTGTGTTTCTATGTGAGGATTTTGGTGGTGTAGATTTCGTGAGACTATGTGATGAGTGTGGTGTGGTGCAAGTGTTTACCTTCTCCTCTTGACTGTCAAGTCCAGTCTTGATTGGAGAGAGCTTTACCTCCAGTTTGGCTAGATAAGTGCATCTCTCACAGGTTGTAGTGTTGGGTGGTAGGAGGAGAGGGTTGTCTGCGTACGAGGCAATTTCTACATTGCCCCAAGATGCCCAAATTCATCAGATAGACAGGAGAGAACACTGGGAGCTGACCCTTGGACATGCCTGAATAAAAAACTATTTTCCTCTAGATAAGTGAAGAAAGTGAGTACAAGAGCTGTTTTTCTCTAAGCAAGTGAGGAAAGTAAGTACCAAAACTGTTTTCCTCTAGGTAATGAGGAAGGTTGAGTGCTATAGTAATTAGTAGGTTATTTAGTGCTTACAAGTTCTGAATAAGTGCTGATCACGAATAAGCAAATTCAAGTGCTAAAAGTAAGAATCTGTATCTGGACTAAACTAGTTACAGGAAAGGGGGGAAACAAGTGCAAATGTGGGCTTTTAAATCAGAAAGTTGAGAGAGATGGAAAAACTGCCCAAATGGCCAATAACTACAATTTCTGGGCCAGAACCACTCCTTATGTGGAAGATAGGTTATGCAGTGCTTACCACTCCCACTGATAAGCTAGAAGGTTTCCCTCCAACACAGAAAGCTTGGGGGGGCTCAGAAGCTTACATACAGTCCTGGATACAGCAAATCGGAGTCTGGACTACACTAGTTACAGGAAAGGTAATTTTTTTTTAATATATATATATATATATATATATATATATATATATATATACACACAGAAAAGTAGCTAAAACAGCAGTAGAAACAATTCAAATGCAGTGCAAGCTAGCACACTTGAGTATGTATCAATGTTAGACCAAACAGTTTAAAAAATGCAATTAAATTAAAAATGACTAAAAACAAGTGCAGAAGGAGTCTATTAGGTAGAATGAGGTAAAGAGATGGGACTGGGGGGAGTGTCCCAGATCAAATCTACAGTGGGGGCGGGCAACTGCAAAAGCCTCCAAATTTAAACAACAAGACAGGAATAGGGAGTGTGGGTATGGGAAAACCAACACCTTCAACAGAGATCTGAAAAACTATACAGTGAAGCAAAAATAACTGTGCACAACTCTGAAGTCAGCCAGCAATGATGTAAAATTAGTCAAACAACAATTACCAGTAGACATCTCTGAAGTGCCAGAAAAATATACTCAGCTCTGTATATCTTCAGATAGTTTGAAGAGCACTCTGTCAGGACACAGGACGGTTCCAGCAATGATATGTTTTTTTTTTTTATTTTAGTTTTAGTTTTGCATGTACCGGAATTCACACGTGTCAAAGTATGGCATGTCAACCGTTTGTGGTTGTCACTGGTATGCCAATGTAGTGGGTTACTGATTGATATTTTTACAGATGAACTCTATTTCTTAGTGGGAAAAGGTATGCTTATAGTAGCAGCTTCATAATTTTAAGAAAAAACATTCAAAAGTGTGGACCATAAAATCCTTTTGCCAAATCAAAGATTCACACCAAATATCTTGATTTTGTTCTCAAATTAACTATCTCAAATATCTTTACTATTCAAGCAAGCATTGCTGTTTAGGGAACTGGAATCTTCTCACCAGCTGTTCCTCAGGAATCTGTACTGGGCTCTATACTATTCTCAGTCTCCCTTTCTCTCTCACTACCTCACTTACCAAGCATGCACTAGCAATTAATGTACTTCTTTCACATTTAGAATATGCGCCCTTGTTGTAACTCTTAATTTTTCCTACAATACACTCCTCATTCAAATGCAAGTTAATATTTATAGATTTATTCAGCCCTCACCTTGGATTGACCACCACTGCACAGCTTTATAAAAAGTAAAATGGCTTCCAGTTGCTGCTCATGCCACCATGCTTCTGTCTGCATTTATTTTTAAAACATTTATGAAAGTTACTGTCTTTTCCCTTAGACAAACATTAAGTATCAAGTCTTCCCCTAAACATACATACATACAAATATTTCAAGCATGGGTAATAATGCCCTTCTAGCCTGTCATTATATCAGAATAGTTGTTTCCATAATAAGTGTCCAGTCTGTTCTTACAAATATCTAAACTAGTGCTTGCTTTAATGTAATTAGGTAGTCTATTCCATGCATCAGGTAGTGTCTGAGAGAACCAATAAGTGCGCTTCTCATTCTTTAACCTGGTATGTGACATTAATAAAACTTGCTGAAGGGACAGATTTGTCTCCCAGAGTTTACCACACCTTTGGAACAGACTTCCACTTCATGTCAAACAGAGCACTTCATTGGCCCTCATCAAATGCAATCTGAATGATTGGATGGGTAATGGTAAATTCGACCTGAGTGTTCTACCCGTGTCCCTCTTGGACAGGGGCAGTAGGTGCTGATCATGGAAATAAGGGTAAGAACTTGGCTAGGCTTGTAAGAGCCCTAGGGCCATTAGCCTAGCAACTTCCTATGATCCTATAGAATCTTCTACATAGGTTGTCTGATGCGTCTCTATTACTTTTTGATAATACCAAACATTACCAGAGGTAGTTGTCTCTAAATGCACAATATACCTGAATAAGTTATCCTCTTAAATATCTATATGAGCCACTTACAAGTTCAAATATTTTAGTGTTTCATAATAACTTAAAGTTTCACATCCATGGATGCCTTTGATATATTTCCGCTGTGCTCTTTCCAGTGTAGTCATGCTTGTTTACTTATAAGGTTTCCATATTGTTATTCTGTACTCAAGTTTGGGTCTGATGTATCTAACAAACAATGACTTCCTCATTTCTGATTTCCTAGATCTTATAAAACTTTTAGTACAACTTATAGTTTTATCAGTATCATTAACCAATTGATTGATAAGATTAGAAAAACTCAAATTTGCATGTACCCATATACCTAGGTCTTTAAATTAATCTGTAGAATGCAGAAGAATTCTAAAACAAAAGAATAACCAGCATCAGTTACCGCAGAATACAACAAGATTTTAAAAGAACATCTTTGAGGAGTATCACATAAACAATATACAACTAAAAATTAAATTAAGTAGAATAAAGTCATTGCTCTGACAATACCAGTTCATAGGTTCATAGGTACATACTAGGCTATCAGCCCTAGGGCCTATACAAGCCTAGCCATAATGGTTCCCTGGCTATTGCTTCCCAGAAATATTTACTTTCCTGGACCCCTGTCTAGCAGGCTTACTGATGTGAATCCCGGGGTGAATTTCCTATCTCCCATCCAATCGTCAAGGTTCCTCTTGAAGAGGGCCATTGAGACTCTCTGCCTGACATGTATGGGCAGCCTATTCAAGAGTATGGGCAGTCTCTGGGTCAGGAACCTATCCCTCCAGCATGTTCTTTTCATCGTGATGACAAGGTTAAGATCCCTGGAGCATGTGGCTCGGAGGGATTGGGGTTTCTTTAAGTCTAGCATGTCCAACAATGCTGGGTTTGACATGCCCTTGTATGTTAGGGAGAGATTGCCTCTGAGTAGGCGATATGTGACAGAGTATAGCTGGAGTTTCTTTAGATGGTCAGCATAAGGCATCTCCTTTAAGCCTGTGATTCTTTTTCTGAGGTATTTCTGCAGCCTTTGTAGTTTTTGCAGATGTCTTGTGAGGTACATACCAAATGGGGCATTGTATTCTATAATGGGTCTAATGAGGGAAGAGTACAGAGGGACAATGACCTCCTTTTTTCTGGATGAAAAGCCCTTAGTGATGAGATGTGCCACATAGAAGGATTTTCTAACTGTTGTGGCTATGTGGTTATCAAAGGTGCGACCACTGTCCACCTGTGTTCCTAGGTCTCTTATCACACTTTCAGTGTTTAGTGTACTGCCACCTATGTGGTAGTTCACAGGTATGTGTTTTTTCCCAAAGGGGACAACTATACATTTTTTGGCATTTAGCTTGAGTCCATGGCTCTGGCACCAGGCATCTGTTTTGGTAAGGCCCTTTTGTAGTACATCCACATCATTTGGGGATTCAGTAATGGCTCCCAGCTTGCAGTCATCTGTGAACTTTGTAAGCCAGAGTCCCTTAGTGTTGGCCTGTACTTCAGAGAAGTAGATACCAAACAAGAGTGGTCCCAGGATAGAACCCTGCGGTACACCACTTGTCACTCTGGTGCTGGATTTGGAGTCAGCTACTTTTACAGTGTGTGTTCTGTCAGTAAGCCAGTTTGCAATCCATCGAGTGACATAGGGATTAATGCCCAGCTTAGTACGTTTATCTATGATTCCAGAGTGGGGGATAGAATCGAAAGCCTTGGCGAGGTCCAAGTAGGCTGTGTGAACCACCTTACCCTCGTCCAAAGCTCTGGAGACTGATTCAAAGAAGTCAGTCAGGTTCAGGAGGCAAGATTGGCCCTTCACAAACCCAAACTGGGTGGGTTCTAGTGTTTGAAAGTTGCCAATGTCTTTGTTTATAAGTTCTATGATAATACATTCCATGGCCTTGCAGATTAGGCTCATCAGACTAATGGGATGGTAGTTCCTGGGAACCAAAGTGGATTCCCCCCTTGTGGAGTGGGATGACTGTAGCTGTGCACCACTCTGTGGGCACAATGCTTGAGGAAAGGCTATGATTAACATGACACACAGGTGATTCATGCAGTACACAGCCCGGGATGTCGTCTGGTCCCATGGATGCTGTATTCTTGGGTTTGGAGAGTGCAGTTTTTACCTGAGTGGCCGTGATTACTGGAATTTGGCATTCCTTCAGTATTGAGATGGCCCATTTAGGGGGTGAGAGGGGGGTGAAGTTGGCACTGAATCTATCTGCCAGGATATTGGAAATATCCTTGGGATCAGTATATCTAGTGCCATTCTGCTGTAGCTCAGAGCAGGTCTGAATATTGCTATTAAGATTCTTGACATAGATATAGAATGCCTTGTGGTTGTCTTTGGAATCTTTGGCAATTTTGTTTTTGTAACTAGCTTTGGAAGATTTTATGAGGGATCTCATCTTTCTACTGAGGCTGGTGAGGGAGTTTTTTGAATCCTGGGTTCTTCCTCTTTTCTGCAACAGTTTCTTCCTTCTGTTGAACAGTTTGTTTATGGCAGGGGACCACCAGATTGGCTTCCTGTTTTTAGAGGACAGCGTCTTGGTTCTATTTGGGATGGCCCAGTCCATGCACAAGTGAATGGGCTCATACAGCACCTTAGTGTAGGATTCAGCAGTTGAACTTCCAGTTCCCATCTGCATGGGTGTCATGAAGTTGGCTTTGGAGAAGTTTTTTACGGAGGTTTCCTTAAAGGGGGGTGGGGGTGGGTTGTGGATGTCAAGGGTGATTAGCTTATGGTCTGATCTGATCAATTAGGGGGTGACCACTGGTGTGGAGCATCGATCTCTCATGTTAGTAATGAACAGGTCCAGAATATTGGTACCCCTGGTGGGACTATGAATTAGTTGCTCTAGGGCGTTGGAATTTATGAATTCCAAGAACCGTTGAGCAAAGGTGTTGGTACAGGAGTAGTTTTCCCAGTTAATGGTAGGGTAGTTGAAATCACCTAGTATTAGGGTGTTTGGTTGTATCTTAATATTTTCCAGTATGTTTAGAAAGGTGAAAAGTCATGCAAAATATGGAATTCCTTTACATCACACAAGTGTGCGCAGTAACTTCTGCTCACTATTGCTGCAGTTACACCTGTTTTTAACAGTAAAGATCAATAAATTACAAAGCAACAGAGGATTGTTTCAGATAAGTTCTGGACTGCGAGTTCTCTGCAGTCTGTATGAATGTATAGCTGACTAGGCCCCATGGGATGGCTAAAATTTGCCTGTCTAAAACATCTCTTTCTAACAACAAACAGTGAAAATTAGAGGTAATACAACAATATAAATCAAAGTTAATCTTGTCTACAAGCTTTCCTAGTCTTCCTAAAATCAGTGAAAAACAGTGGTAAAAACTAAAATATAAATCAAAATAAGGTACTTACGTATTATTGCAACCAGATTTTCGTGATAATAGCGCTTGCTTCCCAATGCAGAAATCTAAAAAGAAATGTATGCAAAATCACACTGACAATGTCACCTTCATCTAAAATATTGTTTAGGTAGCAAAAACATTGTAAATTTAAAGGAATGAGTGCTTGTTTCAAGCTATGCTGTTTTCCAACATCTTGTCACTGTAAATACATTTTACACAGCCGCTATGTGTAATACACATTCCATATCCCCAGCCGCGAGCCTGTAAATGTTGTCAAAGTTATACTTCAGATTAGTAAAGATGATCTATGTAGATATTCATTGGTAGTGAACTAACCCCCAAAAAACAACCTTTATAAATACAATGCATTTGTGGGATCTACCTAAGACAGAAAAGGAGTCAATAGCACTTTTCCAGCAATATGGCATTATATCAACAAGTAAAGAATGCTGTTCCGGACATTCAATGACATTATACTATGGAAAGCAGATTTTTTGGAAATGCAATACAGAAAAATGTTACCAACACATAGGAGTTCGAGTGAGTAATTTCTTTGAAGGAAGTAGAATTAATTTTACCACCGCTGTCCGCTTCATTTATTGTTGGGCAAAGCAGATGACATCTATAAGTTTCAGTCAGGAAGAACTGGACATGGCTGATAAGACAGTCATAAACTGGAGTAACTAATTACGTGATGTCTGTGTCTTAGAAATGGAGAAAAAGGACAAGAAAGAAATCGGAGGGCCAGAGTGTATTGTGGAAATAGACAAGACTCTTTTTACTAGACGTAAAAGTAATGCTGCCCATATTCTCCCTAAACAGTGGGTATTTGGAGGGATATGTAGGGAGACAAGAGAGACTTTTCTTGTAAAAGTTCCTGATAGAACAGCCGCAACATTATTTAATAAAATCAAAGAATACATTAAACAGGGCACTACTATTTATTCAGATTCACGGCCGGCATATCAAACTCAACAACTAGAAGAAGCTGGTTTCAGTCCTGAAAAAGTAAACCATAGATACAACTTTGTAGATCCAAACACAGGAGTGCATACACAACACATAGAGAGAATGTGGGGATCTGTTAAGTGGAGAAACAAAAAACAGGATGGCACTGCAAGACACCATTTGGACTCCTACCTAATTGAATATATCTGGCGTGAAACACAGCTTACACTAAAGAAAGACTTATTTGATGCAATCTTGACAGCAATAGCAGACAATTTCTCAACTTACAAAAA
The DNA here is from genome assembly GCF_019279795.1 of Protopterus annectens. Lineage (NCBI taxonomy): Eukaryota > Metazoa > Chordata > Ceratodontiformes > Protopteridae > Protopterus > Protopterus annectens. Next base: position 681,512,626 of record NC_056729.1, read on the forward strand.
GTGTAACCCAGCAAGTGAACCATCTACAAGTATGCTTCCTTAATCAGCAATAAAATATTTACAAATATGTTGCTCAAAAACATCCTGAAGACATCCACATGAATACTATGCAAAACATCCACAAAACATTGCAACAATAACTGCTATCCCCCCAAAAAAATCAGTTTCTGTCAAATACTACAAGAATGCTCTTCGTAACTTTAGCCTCCATCGTCAAGACCTTCATCTCTGTTTGATTGTTTAGATTGCTGTTACCTTTAACTTCAATTATTTCCTACAGTATGTCAAATAAAACTAGTTATTTACCAAAAAAATGTGTTGCTCCAGATTTCTTCTTCTCAGGAAAAAGTTTAGTATCCAATTTCGTAGTAATCCATCATGCAGTAAAAATGAACGAGCATTTCCCATGCGTCCTCAGTTCACTTCTGCACTAAGACAGCAGTGCAACCAATTTTGATGTACGCAAAGCAAGTTTCACATTTCTGCGTTAATTTACACTACTAATTTGGGACAAACTACGTTGTACCCAAAGAAAACATCCAATTCTGTCTTACTTTTAGTCCCACAATCTGTTTTTGGGCCAACAAACGTATTACCGCAACCTCAAAAATCTGGTTGCGATAATACGCAAGTACCCAAAATAAATCTTCTCTTACCAGGCAACTGTACAGTCAATCGTAATCCAAGACAGGATTGTTTAGATAAGTAAGATATTTACAAACTGATGGTAAATACACTTTATTTATACCACCATTTAAAAGATAAATATGAGAGAAAACCTTTTAAAAGGTAATCCTTGCTAACTAGAATAATGTACCCAATGGTCCAAGAAAGAGAACAAAGTACACACAATTTTAGCAAATATCTCATGAATTACCTAAAATGAATACTGTTACAAGTGCAAGAACTACACAGGGCAAAACCCTTATTTATTATTTATTTATTTATTTGACATTTGTTTACCAGGATGGTCTGACTGGGTATACAGAACCCGTTTTCAGCAGAGGCCCAGGGAGAAAAGCTCCACATACAGTACATTTCAAATATAGTATAATGTAATAAAATACAGATGACATTAGAAATACTAAACAAAAATATACAAAAATACATTGAAAGAACAAACTATGTTACAGGAATTTACAATGCATACTAGACATCTAGACAATTCTATAGAGTTAAAACATTATAGACAATAATAGTCACTCTCACCATACATGCTGTAGATAGTGTCCAAAAAATAGTTTGTAGGTAGTGCAATGTGTGACATTGACAGTTATAGTACATGAAAAATAGAATGTTAGTTTCAGTTAGTAAAATAATAGCCAGGAAGTTCGTGATGCAGAGATAGTGAGAGAGTTAAGAAGAATAGAGGCAATACAGCCTGAGCGGTAGCTTAAGGATATGGTATAGAAACAGAGAATGAGTTAAAAGAGCCTTAGGATCTTGCAGACTATGAGGGAGAGAAATGTGACAGAAGAGCAGAATGAGGCTAATGTGGAAGGAGAGGAATAGCTGAGCATTGGGCAGGCTTTATTCATGAGCACAGCCATGTATTTTTGAGATGATTTTTTAAAGAGGCTTTGAAATGGGTTAGACCAGGCATAGACCCGGTAGCTAGAGATAGTGAATTCCATAGTACAGAGACAAAGTATGAATACAGAGAGTGACCTGGTTTTCTTGTGGGTTTTGAAATAACTAAGAGATGAGATTTTTGTTTTCTGATTGTAGGGATCAATTTGGTGTGTAATGTGTGACTAGACTGGATAGTGCAGGGTAGGCAGTAAGCTTGAAAATAAGGTTCTGCAAGGTGGATAGCTGAATAAAGGCAAGCTGGTTGGGGAGTTCAGGCCAGTCTAGTTCTAGGAGCGGTTTAAAATGGTGTGTGTGATATTTAGAGTTTGTGGCAAACTTTGCAACTTTGTTGTAGCACTGTTCCATCTTGCTTAGGGTAGAAGTTTGTAAGGTAGGGTAGGAGCACCATAAAGAAGAGAGGGAAGTAAAAATGCTTCAAATATGTACTAGGCAAAATTATGTCCAAATTATTATTCTGTTAGTTTCTCTCAGTTGAATTTATGCATGTAAATATGTTCATATTTAAATAATGTAACACAGATGTTATAAAAATAATCGTTATGTATTTTTGTTCTGAAGTACGCTGTATTTTTGATTCAGATATGTCTAACCTATTTAATTATTAACATTATCTTTTTTAATTATTATAAAAATGCAACAGTTAAACTCCCTGCTAATTTGAACATTAAACCATTCTCTGTATTTTTCTGGTCGATGCAAGAACTACTGTTTTTATGTGAATGTAAAGAATTAAAAATGTAATTTTATTTCCCTGTATCAGTAATGTGACTAAAAAGGGTCTTTGAACCTGACCACCCACCTGCTTATCGAATGAAAAATGAAATAAAATAATAAAAAACATGGCTGATGTTGAATCAAGATGCTATGCCAATGATGCATCAAACTAACTAACTAACTAAATGAAAATATAAGTGCATTAGCAGGGTTGTGAAATCTTTACATGTCTCTACTTAAAGGCATATATGGCTAAACTTCTTATGTTTCCTGCAATCACTTGCCTAGTATTGTTCCTATGTAGTCAGAGAAGTGTCTAGCTGCATGTCCAAAGAAGTGCTCCCAAATACATGTGTACAGTAGTTGTGAGCAGAAACATTTTCACCTGTGTTTAAAGCACTCTTATAAACTATCAGATGAGAACTTACCTGAAGTATTATTAAAGTAAAATAAAAAACTGCAGCATCATCATGGCAGACTGCAGGCCCTTCTAAATATTTTGTTTTATTTTGGAAGGATAGTTAGAAAGTCAGCTGGACACTCAAAGATGTAAAATGATGCAGAAACATTTATTACTTTTATTGAACATGCCATTATTGTAATAATTGTTTGTTTTGATCAAAAACAAAGACAAATGTATTAGAAATCATTTGAATTTAGAAGACAAAGAAAATTGTGAAATCTCTCAATTTTTTTTTTTATTTTTCAAATACAGTTGAATAAATTCCATAGTATTTGTATATAGTATCTTAAATAACTATGTACACTATTTACATCAGCCTGACACTATAACAGAGCTCAATATATACAATTACTTTATAGGTATAACTATCCAGTTATCAGAGTGTATCTGTTCAGTTATTGTAAAGTGTCAATTAATGATAAGACTTTTTCCATGGATTGTTGATAAATGGCTTAGGATGAATCCTTAATGCTTTAATTTTAATTTCCAACAATGCTGTGGTCTTCAGTAGGCTGTAGAAGTCTTCCAAAATCGGTATTGTGTTTGTATTCCATCTTATACATTTCCTTGAGATTACAAGTATTGTCCAAACTAGATACATATTTGACTCATTCAAATGAGGACCTTCGCACACATTTAATAATACTAGAGCCTTAGATAAGTTAAACTATTCATTAAATAAAGCTTGTAAAAAGTTTTTAATACCATTCCAAAATGGCTTAATTTTAACACAGTCGAAAAAAAGTGATTCCAGTCTGGATTGTGTATTTGCTCACACCTCCAAAATATTCCCTTTGTGGAAGAATTAATTTTAGTAATTTTATCTGGAGTTAAGAATGCTCTGTGCAAGCATTTCCAATTAAAAAATTTCCAGTATTGTGTAAAGGGTGTATGTTTTATTGATAATAAAATATTTGATTTAATTTCTTCATTTAGCTGTAATGAGTGTCATTTTGTTATATAATTCCAATATGAGGATTTGGGTGTTGTTTTATAATTTATCAATATCTTGTAAAATTTGGAAATACTATTTCCCATGTCATAATCATTATACAGGATTTAATATAGGTATTTCGTAAGTTTAAGTATTTCTTTAAATGAAGAATTACTAATTATTCTACATAAATCTTGCAAATACGTCAGAATGCTTTGGATAGTTAGCCAATCTTGTTGCGGAATTTTGTATGTTGTTTCTTTTGTTTGCATATCCAGAACTTTTAGTTCTTTGATACATTGAAACCAACAAACAAATCCATTCTGTTCCCAGGAATTAATTATTTCTCTGTATATTTTATGTGGCTAGCTCTTTTTAACTATGAATGGTGTTAAAAGATCAAAGCAGATTTTTACATTTTTTATTTAACTTCTCTTTTGTATTAGATAATGTTAATAATATGTCATCAGCAAAAAGCATTACTTTAGAATTGTATTGTTCACAAACATCTACTCCTTTGATTTTTGGATTGTTGGATATTGAATCTGCCAGTATTTCAATAGCCAAAGCAAATAGAATCAGTGACATGGGACATCCTTGTTTAGTACCCTTTGTTGTATGTATAGATTCAGAGGTGAAAGGACCTAGTTTAACATACGCTAAATTATTTGTATATATATTCTTTAGTAGATCAACAAAGGAAGGAGAAAATTCAAATAACACCATAATTTTGAATAAATAGTCCCAATTTAAGGAATCGAAGGCTTTCACTATATCTAAGCCAATTATGAGTGTTTCTTTATTTTCTTTATTAATATAATCGATAAGAGAAATTATCATTTTAATATTGTCATATGTGGGTCTATGATATATAAATCCAGTTCATAGGTAGGTACTAGGCTATCTGCCTGAAGGCATTTATAAGCCTAGCCAGAATGTGTTGGCTTTCACTGCCCCCCCAGATTAGTTCCCTGTGCCTCTGTCCAGCAGAGCCACTGAAGTGATCCTCAGGGTAAACTTTCTGTTTCCCATCCCCTCGTCAAGGTTTCTTTTGAAGAGTGTTAGCGAGGAGCTCTGCCTAATGTAGATTGGAATCTTGTTCCAAAGCATAGGAAGTCTCTGGGACAAGAATCTATCCCTCCAGCATGTCCTATTTATTGTTGTGGTGAGGTTTAGATCCCTAGAGCATGTGGCTCGAAGGGATAAGGTTTTTTTTTAGGTGGAGCATGTCCATCAATTCTGGGTTGCACATGGCCTTGTATGTCAGGCAGAGATCACCTCTGAGTAGGCGGTAAGCAACTGAGTACAGCTGGAGTTTCTTCAGTCAAGCTGCATAGGGCATTTGTTTGATACCAGTGATCCTCTTGGTGAGGTACTTCTGTGGTCTTTCCAGCTGTTGCAGGTGTCTTGTAAGGTATATCCCAAATGGGGCATTGTACTCTATGATGGGTCTGATGAGTGATGAGTAGAGGGGCACAATGACCTCTTTTGATCTGGATGCAAACCCTTTTGTGATTAGGTGGGCCATGTAGAAGGATTTTCTAACCACTTTGGCAATGTGATTATCAAAGGCGAGATTACTATATACTTGAGTCCTCATATCCCTTATTATGTCTTCCGTATTTAGGGGACTACCACCTATGTGTAGTTTGTGGGTACTTTGTTTTTTCCAAAGGAGATGACTACGCACTTTTTGGCATTTAGCTTGAGGCCATGAATTTGACACCAGGTATCCGTCTCAGTGAGACCCTTTTGGAGGATGTCTGTGTCAGCCAGAGAGTCAGTTACAGCCCTTACTTTGCAGTCGTCTGTGAACTTGGTCAGCCGTAGTCCTCCTGTGCTTGCCTGTACCTCTGAGAAGTATATGCTGAACAGGAGGGATCCTAGGACTGAGCCCTGGGGAACGCCACTTTTAACCGGTTTAGAGTCGGACCTAGCTCCTGCAACTCTCACCATATGGGTTCTATCCATGAGCCAGTTGGCAACCCCTCTTGTGACATAGGGGTTTATGTTCAGGCTAGTGAGCTTGTCTATAATACCAGAGTGGGGAATGGTGTCGAAGGCCTTAGCAAGGTCTAGGTAGGCTGTGTATACCACCTTTCCCTCATCTATAGCCTTGGTAACTGTCTCAAAGAAGTCCACCAGGTTTAGGAGACATGATCTGCACTTAACAAAGCTGAACTGGGTAGGGTCCAGTGTTTGGAGGTTCCCAATGTCTCTTTTAAAGAGTTCCATGATGATGAGCTCCATAGCCTTGCAGATCAGGCTTATAGGTTGATAGTTCCCAGGGTATGTTGTGGCTCCACTTTTGTGGAGCGGAATAACCATTGCTGTACACCACTCTATGGGTATGTAGATTGTGGAGAGGCTAAGTTTGAACAGTGTGTTTAGGTGAGGGGTTAGTTCGCCTTTAAGCTCATGTAGGTCACAGCCTGGGACACCGTCCGGTCCCATTGATGCTGTGTTTTTGGCTTTGGAGAGGGCTGTTTTAACCTGAGGGTCTGTGATTTCAGGGACTCTACATTCTTCTGGTATGGCTATGGGCCCTTTTGGGGGTGAGAGGGGGTGAAGTTTGGGCTGAACCTGTCTGCCAGGATGTTGGCAATATCGGTCAGTTCAGTGTATTTTGTGTCTTTCTGCACTAACTCTGAGCAGATCTAAGCATTGCCACTTAGATTCTTGACATAGCTAAAGAATGCCTTGTGGTTATCTTTGGAATCCTTGGCAATTTTTCTTTCAAAGCTCGCCTTGGATTATTTTATGAGGGATCGTATTTTCTAGCTGATACTGATCAGGGATGTCTTCCCTTCTTGGGATTTTATTCTTTTCTGTACTAGTTTCCTCCTTCTGTTGTATAGCTTGTTTATGGCAGGAGTCCACCAGACTGGTTTCCTTTTCTTGGAGGAGTCAGTCTTGGTTTTGCTTGGAATGGAACGATCCATGCATTCTTGTAGGTGCCCATAGAATGCATTAGTAAAAGATTTTGCAGCTTGGACAGCATTATCCTTCAGCATGGGGGCTTTGAAACTTTCCACCTTGGTCTTAAGTAACGTGAAGTTTGCTTTTGAAAAGTTTTTCACAGTGGTTTCCTTGTCCAGGGGCGGAATGTGGATATCCAAAGTGATTTGTTTATGGTCAGATCTAACCAGCGAGGGGTTGACCTCTGCTGTGGAACACTGGTTGCCCATGTTGGTGATGACCAGGTCCAATATGTTGTCACCTCTGGTGGGAGTGTTGACCAGTTGAACCAGGGCGTTTGAGTTTATAAACTCTAGGAAATGTTGGGCAAGGGAGTTAGTACTTGAGTAGTTCTCCCAGTTAATGTTTGGGTAATTGAAATCACCCAATATTAGGGTGTTTGGTAGGACCTTTATGTTTCCCAGTGTTTCCAGAAACGCGGAATGGGTTTTAGTTTAATAATTATTAATTGTTTTGGATAGTGGTGTTTTCATTCTGTTAGTTAATATTGTCGTAAATATCTTATAGTCATTATTTAATAATTATATAGGTCTATATGAGGTACAGTGGTTTGAGGATTTGCTTTCGTTTAGGATTGGTGTAATTTAGGAATATCTACAAGAGGGTGGTATTAAAGCTTGTGGCTGAATTTCTAATATAGTTTTATGGAAGAGGAATAGTATATTTGAAGGAAAAAGTTTATATATTTCATAATTATGCCAGCTATACCTGGAGCGTTATTATTTTTACCCTCTTTTATTGTATCTGTAATTTCTTTGTAGGATATGGGTGCTTGCAGATCTAGTTTTAAGTTTTCTGATATTTTTTTTATATTAGAACAATTTTCATCTAGATTTAATTGATTGATATGTACATTTTCTTTTTGGAAATGTTCCATATAGTGATTTCTATAGGCATCAAGAATGTCACCTATATCTGAGATATTTTTCCCTTTCTTTTCATGGAAGATACTTTTAATGTTATTAGCTTTTGATTGTATTGTGATTCTTGTGGATAAATTATGTAGATATTTGGGAGAAGTGGCCAAGGTACTAATTTTTAGTTTTTCTAAAGTTAAACTAGTTTTATGTGTTAGAATTTCATTGTATTTATTGTTTAATACTTCCACTTTCTTTTTCATCTCCAAATGATTTTGATTTGTTTTTTCAACTTTTACTGACAAAAGTTTGGATTGTAGATCTAATACTTCAGAATCCAATTCTCTGATTTTTTTTCTACCAAGTTAGGGTTTTACCATATATGTAAGCATTTAATGAGTCCCATATTATTATTTTATTTATCTCTGTGGTGCAATTAATATCTAACAAGAACTGTAATTCAGATAATAACCAGGGTTTGAACTCTTTAATTTTAGTTATATATGCTGGAATTCTGGAGTTCAAGATTAATGGTTTGTACCCATTTTGAAGTTTTAGTATCAATGAACTGTGGTCTGAAAAGGGGCAGGGAGTGATTAAGAAATTAATGATTTTAGAGTGTAAGTCATGGGCAGCAAATATTTTATCTATTCTAGTCTGGGTACCAAATCTGTGATCTTGATGGGAAAACAACAATGATTTATCTTCTTTAAATTTGAAAGTATCTACAAGATGAAATGATTCTACCCACTTGTTTAAAGCTTGTGATACAGCAGATGGATGTAGCAGTCTTTTATTTGTAGTTTCAGAAATATCAAATATACATTTAAACTCTCCTCCTAATATTAAGTTGCCTTTATAATTATTGGAAATGAAATCCAAATGTTTTTTAACAGTTCCTTATCCAATGCCTGGGAACCAGTATGGATTGTCTTGGGTCCATAGTCTGTTATTATATTTAACTATTACTAATGCCATAAGGCCTTCTTTATCTTCATACTTATAAATGATTTCTGGGTTAATCACATTTGTTTTCCATAAAATTGTTACCCCTTTTGTCTTTGTCTTATAAGTGGATTGCGCCAATATAATATAGTCCTTAGGATTCCATTTGTAATTGTCATTTGTTTTGAAATGAGTTTCTTGAAGGAAGGCAATATCTGCTTTGTTCAATTTTAAATATTTCAGTAGATTTTATCTCTTGCTAGGATTGTTTAAGCCATTATTATTTAAAGATAATGCAGTTAAATCCATCTTAGGTTATTTAGACTATGAGTTTTTTGTTTTATTGTGACTACTAAACATTTTCATCTGATAAGTATAAAGTATATGTTTGAACTTTTAAAGGAAATTATCAGTTTTATACTTTGAGTGTTTATGAATAAAGTAATGTTTTGGTTAGGCATACTAAAAATGCTTTTGTGAAATAAATTTAAATTAATAAATGTTAATAAAACTAAGATCCGTACTAGCCATGGAATGAAAATCATTCCTAATCTGATGGATAAACCTAAGTCCATTGGATTATCACTCATACCTTGACAATCCAGAACATCTGAGTGCCATAAATTTAATTATTGGGTCTATGTTATAACAACGAACAATCAAAAGATCGAACGCTGTTATATCGACCAAAAAATAATGAAAACAAAAAAGAGCGAACAGCCAGAACAGTGAATTTTTTCCCCAGGGAAAAAATTTGCTGTTCCCAAAAAAAAAAAAAACACACACACTAAGCACTATTTTAAGTGGGGGGCTGTGCCCCCACACACACCCCTACTTAAATATACCAACTCCAAGATCGCACTACAGTGCCGAAAACAGCAAAGTGATGGAAGCAGCCAAGCAACTTCTTTCCCAGGGAAAGAATTCACTTAAAAGCCACTTTGTCATTTTGCGTTTTCGACATTTACAGTTTGATGAAGACGCATTCGACAGAATGTGTCTTCGTTCTTCTGAAAGGAGCCCGAATTATCATATGGAGAATATTTGTAATAGGAATAAGCAATACTTATTATTTTGGACATATATAGTACTGTTGCAGATTAGACAGAATTCTAATACAATATAAATGTCTACTTAATGTATAAGCAATTAATATTTACATGAAGGATAGATGACATACAATTCAATAATAGTAAAGTAGGATGTATCATATATAAAACCTCAGTAAAAGATTATAGCACACAGTTATTTAACACATTTACCCTTATTGATGAAGTCTTTCAAAACTTATTACTTAATATAAATAGATGGTAATAATATTTTATACCTAATGTTTATAATACAATGTATTTTACTGGATATATCAGAAGTTATATTTCATTGTTTGCCAACATTTAAGTAATCACTTTGTTGTTGCTAAATTACTGAAAGCATCAAGTTTGTTTTATGTAAACATTGATGAAAGTTAGTGCATTTTAATTATCAGTTGACCCCCCCCCCATTTCCTACACATAAGGATTTTCATACCTGTCATTTCTTATTATAAAATGAGTGAAATTATAGGTTAAAAACAACAAATTTACTTATTGTGATTAATGATTACAAGTTCCCTTTTCATATTCATAAATTGCCATTTCATGGCATATACTGAAAGTTTTTAGATTTAAATGGCAACATTCTATTTTGTATAATCAGCAAAGGTTAAACTGAGTGATTATTGTCAGTTTAATACTATTTGTTCAGAATGTGATAGTTACCTTCTGTGACATTCCTAGTTCAGGCATGTTACATTCTGTGGCATTCCTAGTTCAGGCTTCTATTGTTTCCCTTGAACAACTTTGTCAGTTTGATGTCATGTATAAAACATTAGTTACCTGGGTAACAGCTTAAGTATTATGTATGGTCAAGATGTGTTACAAAACCACAATTCAATTTAAAACAATTATATGACTTGTTATGCACATTTACCTATATAAGAAAATCATCATGCTTCCCCTTGATGTTCAGTATAGTGTATGTCATTTATGACAAGTTAAAACAGTAGTGTTATTATACACAAGCCCATGTTATTTAATCCTGTCTTTAATATCTAAATTCAGCAGAATGTTTCATCTTATATGACGAGTATATATTTTATGTCTAGATTTACTAAAATCATATATTATATAACTATTGTGTGTGTGTGTTTTTTTTTTATCAAAAATCAACTTAATGAGCTAAACGAATTGTTGGGAGACCATCAATATGTGTACATGTGGTTTAAAGCCGCCCTTTTATATATATATATATATATATATATATATATATATATATATATATATATATATATATCAGTCAATTGGTTTTATTTCCTTGCCCAGGAATTTGGTTATTTGGTGATCATTAGCAGCAACTGCAACTGTTCTGCTTAGTTTAGCCAGCTTTCTCGTATCAGCCTGGTATATGCCCTTAAGGCTGATATCGAGATAAAAATCAATAATAATAATAAAGATAAAAATTAATAATAACAAAAAGTTTGGTCTTGTGGTAGGAGTATGTGAGGTTAGGTACTTCTTGAATTAGCCTGTAGTTTTTGGCTAGGTATATTTTTTAAATATGTTTTTAGATATGTTTTATGTCCTTTTAGATATATATATGTTTATAGTAGGTGTCGTTGATTCTGCAATGTTTTTATGAAAAGACTTTGTGATTTTGTAAGCCTGTTGCAATGAATTATAGTGGTGGTGTCACTTTTAGTTAATATGTGATTTAATGACAGCAGGAAACACGCCTCCTAAGGTCATTGTCATTGGTTGAAGAGCAGGATATCCTGTATTTAAACTTCCTGCTCTCAGTTTTTTACTGTTTGTCTGATGAAGCGGCAGTTACATGTCGTGAAAGCGCTTACAATAAACTGTGGATTTACTACTTGACCGAATGGTTTTTTGAACATTACTTCGATTGCAAGACTAGAACAACTTTGAACATTTGTTTCTTGGTACAGCAGAATTGTTTTTTCGTTGATTTAGTGCGTGGTTCTGTGAGTATTTGCACTACAATTTCATAAGACTATCAGCATTTGGCGTTTCCTTCTCAGGAATACGTAGAGACATATTTTTTGATAGTGCGAAGATCTGCAGTACGTACATTTTGGCTTCTTCCAACCTGGGTTTTTGGTTTACTTGCATATATATATATATATATATATATATATATATATATATATATATATATATATATATATATATATATATATATTTTTTAAAACCAAAAACTTCATTACCGAGAATCATCTTGGAGACTCCTCAGAGCCGTTAAGCATTATCGTCACTCTGTCTCCATTACCATAGCAACGTAGGAGCATCTGTTTCGGTTAATGTGTCTGTGTACTGCATACCAGAGACTCGCGATGCACCTGAAGCAAAGCTTCACTTCACTGCAACTTCAAGCCTAAATTCCCTCCCTTTCAGCAAGGCAGCAGCCAGGAAAAGAACAGAGAGCAAACAGATAAAAAAAAAAACCTCCCAACAAGCCGCCACAACAAGAGACAACACACTCCTCCAGCCCTCCCACCTCCCACTCAGCAGACATACAAACAAACCATTCTCTGCCAAAATATCCCAAATCACAGTTCTATCTATCCCCTTCCCTGGGATCCAGGCCAAAACACCAAATGTCTTTTCCCAATACACAAGCGTCAGCAAACCTTGATCACAAACCACAACCCACAGCCTCCCAGAGATGAAAACGGCAACATACAACAGCAGACAGACACAGCTGCATCCACATACACCATGTCAGGCTTAATCAAACAGCACTCGAAGCTATGATACCTGCCATAATTGATATTAATTATGTTTAGACAGAATAATAATGACATTTGTACTAGCTGCCAGACACAGCTGCATCCACACACACCATATCAGGATTGATGAAACAGCACTCGAAGCTATGATACCTGCCATAATTGATATTAACTGGGTCTATATCAGATTATTGAAGGTTTACTACTTCGAATCACTAAACATCGAACTGTAGTGATCGAAGTAGTAAAACCTCGAAAACCTATAAAAACATTTTAAAAACCAAAAAAATAAATAAATAAAAGGGTGTAAGCAGGGTGGCAAGCCCCCCCCTGCACCCCCACTACTTAAATATACCTACTCCAAGATCGCGCTACAGTATAGGAAACGGAAATCTTCAATTTCCGCACTGTATTGCACTGAAGTACGATCTCAGAGTTGGTATATATTTAAGTAGCAGGGGTGGGGGGGGGCTTGCCCCCCTGCTTACACCCATTTGTTTTTATTTTTTTTGTTTTTAAAATGTTTTTATAGGGTTTCAAGGTTTTACTACTTCGATCACTAAAGTTCGATGTTTAGTGATTCGAAGTAGTAAACCTTTGATAATCTGATATAGACCCATATTAACTATATTTAGACAGAATAATGATGGCATTTGTACTAAGAGCTTGCTACTATTATTTTACTAGGATATATATGACATTTCTAAACCATACTTTAACTGAAGGCATTAGTCTCCATGACAGCATTTTTTTTTCAAAACAATCTACTGTTACTGTTATTATATATGATGTTAATTTGTTACATTTGAATCTGAACTCTGATGAATGGTAGCTTGTTGAATTAGTTAATTAATTACTTAAATTATTATAAGTAAAAGCAATGAAAAATTAACAAGATAAGTGTTCATTGGGGTGTACTTTTGAAGAATGAAAGTTCACTACTTCGAACTTCAAAAGTACACCCACACTAACGTGAAAGTGCACTTTCACGAAAGTGCACTCTCGCGAACCCGCTAGACCGTACGGGCTAGCAGTCACGGACCTTAGGGTTAGGGCACGGGTTAGGGTAAGGGGATAGTTAGTAGGGCTATACCCTTACCTTGACCCGTGCCCTAACCCGAAGGTCCGTGACTATCGCACCACAGTGGAAGACATTCCAAATCGGGCTATGTCCTCCACTATGGTGTGATAGTCACAGATCTTAGGGTTAGGGCACGGGTTAAGGTAAGGGGATAGTTAGTAGGGCTATCCCCTTATCTTGACCCATGCCCTAACCCTAAGGTTTATGACTTTTGCACCACAGTGGAGGACATAGCCTGTTTTTCAATGTCCTCCATTGTGGTGCGGTAGGTTCGGTCTAGTGAGCTTAAGCAAAACTGCACTTTTGTTAAAGTGCACTTTTGTTTAAGTGGGGATGTACTTTCCCATTTCGAAAAAGTGAATTTTCGTTGTAGGAAAGTAGACCCATTCATTGAGTTCAAGTAGGGGAATAGAAACTTTTATGTTTGTATTATATGTTGCTTTGTTTGGCTTATATATAATGTAAATAGCAACCCATGTTGACCTACCTTTGTTTGTGAAGAATTATTGGACTTTTTGAACATTCTGAATTTATTTTATTATTTATTTAACATTTGTTAACCGGGAAAGTCCGACTTGGAACAAAGCCAATTTTCAGTGGAGGCCCAGGGAGAAATGCTCCAGATGCATGTCTTTATAATGTGGGAGGAATCCGGAGCACCTGGAGGAAACCCACAAGAATGCAGGGAGGGCATGCAGACTCCACACAGAAAGCACCCCAGCCGAGAATCAAACTGGAGAACCTCTTGCTGTGAGGTGACAATGCTACTGCTGCACCACTGCACCATCCAAATCATTACTGTTTCTCAGTTGTTTAAAAATCCCTCCTTTTTTAAATAAAAACAGATGACAAGTGGTATCAGTTGATACCTTGAGAGATGTAGTTGTAAGAGTTATTTTTTTGGGACAGCTATATTGGAATCCGTTTTTTTGTTTCTTCTTTCTAGCATCAGTCCAAGGATTTTTTCTTTTATTCTTTTAAGAGTAAAAGCCATCCATCCCCTTTCTTCTGGGATAGACACTATGTTGTTGTTTTGTTTTCTTCTAAGTCATTAAAGGTTCTCATCCCATTCGCAAAAAGTATTTTTATCTTGGCTGGAAAGGCCAGCTGTGCTTTAACTTTGTTTTGTTTCAACAGTTTTATTATTAGCCAGACTTTTTTTCCTTTGTTCTAGTATTCTGGAAGAATAATCATTGCCAAACTTTTTCAGGCTTTGATTGTATTTTAAGGGTGATTTTCTCCAAGCAGATTTTAATATTAGTTCCTTGTCCAGAAATGAAAGAAATTTTATAACTATGGATCTAGGTGGAGTATTTGTTGAGTTAGAAGCAGGTTTCCTCAGTGCTCTATGCACCCTTTCAATCCCAAATGATAGTCCCTCTTTCAATTCTAAAAATTCAGGAATCCAGGTTGTTAAGAATGAAATAATGTCTTCTCCTTCAATATTTTCAGGCAGACCAAAGATCCTTATGTTGTTTCTCCTTTCCATGTTTTCTAAGTCATCAATTTTGTTAAGCAGCCATGTATTCTGTTTAAGCAGAAATTCTTTTTGGAATTCTTCCTCTTTGAGTCTTCCTTCAATGTCATTTAGGGAAGTCTCTATATTTGTTATTTTTGTATGGTGTTGCTGTAATAGTTCCTTAAGAGTATCAGTCTGTTTTTGAGAATTTAATTTGAGGTTTTCTAAGTATTTTTTAAAGCCATCCATCTTCAAAGACAGTTCCTGCAAGGCAGATGTCATCAATTGCACTTCTTTTTTCAAAGTAGCATCTGGATGAGAATTCCTTGAGTTGTTCATATTCAGTGACTCAATATATCTCCAAGTTACTTGACAGGAAAATTTTTGTATATTTCCACCAAATTTGATATTTATGTAGTTTAGTAGTTTATCTATAGATTTCTGATGTTTTAAACTTGAAAATAATAAAATGTTCCTATATTAATATACTAGTTTATAGAGCTCTCAAAATTCACTGCTCTCAGTTAGCCATCTAGGCTCTGCCCCGAAAATTGTGAAATCTTGAAATACTGAAGCAATTCCCTGAGACGCAAACAATGTCTTGAAAATGCTCCATCCCTTCCTCAATCTCTCTCTATATCTATATGTATATGAGTATACTACAAAACACTGGTATGAAAAAAAAAAACATTGATGCACATTACACTGATTTCTGTACATCAAAACTAAAAGAAAAAAAATAAGGAAAAAATTGCCAAAACTGCACTGATCGTAAAAGGGAAACAAATGCTTTCATTTTACTATCAAACCACACAGAAAATAAATAAATTAATTAAAAAAATGATTGTACCTTTAGACAGACTTTGAATAGTGATACTGTTAGGAAAGGGTTTTTGGTAAGGTATTGTGTAGGGTTGGGGAGGACAGCAGTGGCAGGTGTAGGGATAGGATGAACACTGATAAGTAATGGTGGCTGGTGGGTTTAATTGTCCATGATTTGGTCATTTTTGAATGTGTTCCTGGTTTTAGAGTGACGCTATTAGGAGCCATACCTTATTGTGTAAGATGTAAAGCCTCAGTCTTCAGTCAGTTTCTGGAAACATCTCCAGTTACATAGCTCTCCTTTATGTTACTGTGCAGAAATTAAAGACTCTTGCAACTAAATGACGGAGCTGTTGATCAGTTATTTAGTGTACTTCAGTGCTTTATTGAATGAACACATGACCTCTTTCAGAAGATCAAAAGTCTACAAAATGTTAACCTTTGAGGTCTAATCCACCATGCATTCTTTCTCTTTACACCCAGTATAGTTATCTCAACACTGGGTTGCTTGTTGCTGGATGCTAAGTTCTTGTCTTTGTGGCACGGGTGATTGTCTAATCAAGTAGTGCTCTGTAGTTGTAAGAAACAACAGCCTGTTCACTTATTTCAGTTATTCTCAACCCCTAAAAAGCCCAACCACTATACAATGGCAGTGGACTAATCATTTTCTGTAACTGGTCATAATATTTTATTTTTTTTTATTTTTATTTTATTTTTTTTAATTTATTTATCATTTGTTGACCGGGAAAGTCCGACTAGGTTCCACAGATCCTGTTTTCAGCAGAGGCCCGGGGAGAAATGCTCCAGAAGCATGTCTTTAGAATGTGGGAGGAAACCGGAGTACCTGGAGGAAACCCACGCGAACGCAGGGAGAACATGCAAACTCCACACAGAAGGCACCCCAGCCGAGAATCGAACCGGAGAACCTCTTGCTGTGAGGCGACAGCATTAACTGCTGCACCACTGCGCCACCCTATGGATATTATAATATATTCATATTATAATAGATATAATATATGGATATTAATTAGTCTCCGATCTGGCAGTAATGGTCCCTGAAAATAAAAGTTTGATTAAAACCACAGGTGCTTTGTCAGTATTTAAAAATGCTTCACTTCTTCATGCTGTACTTGCATTTGGTCCTGTCCTGTCTCAGACTCATTTATAATGGTACTGGAAGTATACAATGCCCATGTGCGTCCAGTCTGTTTTGTTTTTAAATGCTCAGTCCACATTATGATCTGTCTATAATAAAATGATACTCTTTTATTTGTATTTATTTGCTTGTCTTATAATAATAAGAGACATACCTTATCATGATGCACACTCCCTACCAACCTCACCTTAATATTCACTTTCCAGATACTCCATCTTTGCCTAGTCTTACCATTTGGCAGTGCAGTCCCTTTTTCTTTAACAAAATGGAAATCCAAATTTTATACTCAAACCCACTGTGAACTGAAATAAGTGCTTCTACACATTTCAGCTCTGTCTGCTAATTTAGTCCTTTTACATGTCACACTATTTCATCAACGCCCTACAAAATAAACAAATAAAAAAATCCCTCAGTGCTATATTGTATTATATGACTGGATGCAGTTGTCAGTAGAAATTGACAGCATTTTGAACATGTGTGCACTATTTCATCTATATTCTAGAATGCTGCAGTACTGCTTCATGTATATGGATAAAACAGTATAACAGCATAGAACAGAAGTGGAACACAGTGCACATGTACCCATATACCCAACAGAATCCTCATGAAGATGAGTTGTGTGAAGAGAAGGAAAAGAATAGAAGTGGGTTCCATTTCTGAAAATAAGCTTCTCCAATTTTTACCCACGTTTTGAGCAGTGATAAACCTTGCTGCATTCTAAAAATAAAAAATAGCCACTAGTGAGGGGATAACAGCGAGTGGTTTATGTTGACTGCTTATCCCAGGGAGGGAGTTATTGGCTCACTTTGGTCAGTTTACTGCTGTGTATGTCTAGGTTTGCAAGCAACCAGTGACCATAGAACCAGGGAATGTCGGCTTAGTGATCCCAAGCTGATGAAGGTAGTCTTCATGGGGCATGTGCTTGACAGTATGAAGACAGAAGGGCATAAGTCACCCTGCAGTGAAAAGGGCATCCACATAAGCCCCCCAGAGGAGGGATTAGAGCCATTAAAGAAAACTCCTCACTGCTGTCTGTATGATGATCAAACTATGGACTACTCTCACCCCATTGATGGAGAATAAATGGAGCATGGCAGCAGTTTGAGTTTCAGCAGATGGTAAGCAGAAAAGGGGTACAGAAATATATTTAATAGTTGGCAGAACCCGAAGAGTTTTTCATAGTTTGCTAGCACAAACTAAACCAGCTGAAAATTCATTCAAAGCAATTGAGAGAATTTACATGTTTGAATATGAAAATATTGATCATTGCTGCTAATTTTAGATTTCTTTATAGAAATCAAGTGAGGAATGAAATGTGTTAATATATGACATACTTATGTACCCATGGATACTAGCTTAGTATTTCAAGCTTGGTGAAGGACTCATAGTTGTACTGAGAGATAATCATGTGTGAAAGCATATGAAAGCATACAAAAGGGACAGCTTCCCAAGAAAGCGCTGATATTTGAGAAAATGTTAAACAAAACAGCATCATTAGAAATAGCCAAGGTACTGACGTATATGGCTGACTGTGCTGTTAACAGATTGTTCATTTTACCAAGAAATAAGGAAATTTCAGGTATGGCACAATGACAGAAATAACCTATATATGTTGGTTTATATAAAAAGACTGTAAGAAATACTATAAAAACATGTTGCAGGAATGTGAAACTGGAACAGCAAAAGAAAAAAAATGAGAATGGCAAATAGTATGTAACTCCCAAACTTGATTATATACACAACACAATCCCTTGATAACTATTACATCAACATTAGGTTAATATGTTAACATCTGCTAAAGACTTACAATGGAATTATTGGTCAACACTGTAACTCTTCATCACAGAAAAGCAAGCAACATCCATCCATTCCAGTAGGAAGGCAAAACAACTGCAACATAATTACAGTCATTAATTGTATGAACCAATACAATATCTGTTCTTATTTACTTTTCTTTTTATCCTGACTGCTGAACAACTGCCATGTCTCACTTAATAAAGCATACTACAATTCTCTCACATTTCCATGCAACCACTCAGTTTTAAAATGCCTAACAGTGCAACAATAAACCCACCAAATATTTAGATGTAACAGTACTAACCTAATAATTACAAATCATTTACCAACAAAACATGCCTCTACAATCAAACAAAGCAAATAGATCCAAACACCAGCATAACTCTAAACCAAATGATTTCTAAAATGTGGGGGCATTCACCCTAACTCAGGATCTGCCATATGTAGTATAGTCCTGATCAATCCAAATACTCTTTTCTAGAACAACCATTCCCACAGTATTCAGAAGAAAATAACAGACCTGCTTAGCTGTTTATTTCTCTATACCCCAGACATAATCACAGTAATAGAAACCTGTCTAAAATTATGCAAAAAAGATGAAGAAATACTGCCTTCTGGATACAACAGGTGCAATGATCGTAGTAGTAAAAGAGCTGGTGGTGTAGTCATTATATAGATTCAAAAACATTTAATTGTCCTGTGTACCCTACACAAATATCAAATGTCAATAAGGTTGAAATGCTAGTAGCTATATTGAAAACTATCATACAAAAATCAATATATGCAGCAAGGCTGCATAAACCTCCAAGTACAGACAAATTAGTCTTTGAAGGTGTATTATTCTGGATAATTTTATATATATATATATATATATATATATATATATATATATATATATATATATATATAAATATATATATATATATATATATATATATATATATATATATATATAATAGAAACAATAATCCTTGACAACCATAATATTGACTAGCCCAAGAGTGCTCACTCATAAATCTGTTTCCTCACTATGAATCTAAATAGTTTAACAAAGCTTACACACTTGGCCATAAAGGCACATAAAATTGCTAGAAAACAAAACATTTTGGACTGGATACTAACAAAGAACCTAGCAAATTACCCATAAGGAGTTATGTCAGACAACATTAGTGATTATAACCTGGTCTATGCCATATGGAAACATACCAAAATTCATAGAATCATCCAATATAAAATAAATAGAAATACAACCAAATTCAGTAAGGAAACATTTTCATTATCATTAAGCATAGAAACGATGAACAATTTAAACACTATCTTTAAATGACACAACAACTCATTTCAACAAAATCTCCCCCATCATAGTAAATTTCCTGTCATGTCGGCATAGAAAAAGAGTCATATAAAAAAACTGCACCATGGCCAACACCAGAAATGTATTTATTTTTTATTTTACATTTGTTGACAAGGCTAGTCTAACTGGATATATGTCCATTTTCAGTAGAGACCCGGGGAGATAAGCTCCAAGATATGATAAAATACAAATACAATTACAAACAACAAAAAGCAAAATTTGTAATAAAAAAAGCAAATATAATAAAAATATAATAAAAATTATCAAACAATGGTAACTTGTGTTGTAAAGCATAGAGGTTAGCACAGGGTGTATAAAGAGGACAAGAATCATAAACAGTGCAAATTGAAAGGTACAGGGACATCATACAGGTAAAGTCAAAAGTAGAGAAAGGAAGTTAGTTGTGTAGTGATGTTATTAAGAATTTACTTGAAAAAAAAAAGGTATGTAAAGAGGAGCGAAATAGTGTAAAATAGGGAGACATGAGAAAAATATAATAAGAAGGAAGATGTAACAGTGGATAGTAAGCACAGGATAGGCAAGGTCAAGTTTAAAGAGATAGATGACTAGTCTGGTTTGGTACAGGGGCATAGCCAGTATGATTTGAGGTAAAGTTTAAGTCTGTTTTTGAAGAGTGATAAGGAAGTGAGTGAGGAGAGGTCATTAGGGAGAAGATTCCAGGATTTACCTACAGTATTAGAGAAGAGGGAATCCCCAGCCCTGTTCTTAGATTTAGAGGTGCATACAAGAAGTTTGTGTGATGAGCATAAAGACTTCAGATTTTTATAGGGGGTGATAAGGCTAGATAAACTAGGAGTATTAGAAGGTTTGTAAAGAATGTTGTGGGCAATGGTTAGTTGGTGAGATTTAATCAGGTGTTGTAGTTCTAACCGTCCTAGCTGATTTAGATTTATACAATGCTGGGTTCTAAATGGGTTTCCTGTTGCAAATCTTGCAATGTTATTATAGGACAATTCCAGTTTGCTGGAGTTAGTCTTGGATAGATTAGTAAAAATTGGAGAAGCATAAAGGAGTGAAGAGATCAAATGAGTGTGAGCTATAGTAGTTTTGGCAGTAGGAGAAAGGAAGGGTTTAATCCTATAGAGAGTGCCAATTTTTTTGTTGACAATCTTTATAGTATTGTTGATATGGATGTTGAAGTTCAGATTATTGTCGATGGTGACATCTAGAAGTTTGGTGGTAGAGTCTGGAGATATTATAGTACCATTGGTGGATGTCACAGTGAAATGAAGAGGAGAGGACTTTTGAGTAGGAGTGAAGAGGAGGAGTTTGGTTTTCTTTGGGTTCAAAAGAAGGCAACGCTGAGTGAACCATTGTTCAACTATGTTGAATACTTTCTGGGTGAGAGAGTGAAGGTCTTGGGAGGATGTAGCTGAGCATAGTAGTGTGGAGTCGTCAGCATATTGTATGCAAGTGGCTTGGGGGATAGCTAGATGAAGGTCAGTTATAAATATGGGGAAGAGGAGAGGTCCTAGTATGGACCCCTGAGGGACACCTAAGTTAATGGGTAGATGGGTGGATAGAGTGTTATGCCATAGTACTGCTTGCTGTCATTTGCCAAGGTAGAATTGGAACCATTTTATGGAAAGTGGGTCTAATGACAGAGATTTTAGTATGTTTATGAGAATCTTGTGGTTTACTATGTCAAATGCTTTAGACAGGTCAATGAATACAGCAGAAGAAAGATTATTTAGGTTTCGTTGTTTGTTAATGTAATCAGTAAAGGAAAGGAGGGCAGTGGTAGTGCTGAGTGAGGGACTGAAACCATGTTGACAGTTGGAAAGTAAATTGTTTTCAATTAAGTGATGGAGTAATTGCCTGTGGATACATTTCTCCATAATCTTAGCTAAAGGAGAGAGTAGGGCAATAGGGTGATAGTTTGATAGCTCAGTGGACTGTCCACCTTTATGCAGGGGGATAACATGGGAGACTTTCCATAAGGTGGGGATGTGACCTTCACTTCTAGTTCTATTGATCAGTATGGAAATAGGGTAGGCAATAGCCTTGGATGATAACTGTAGAAATTCAGAAGGCAGTTGGTCTGCAGAAGGAGAGCATGGTTTCAGTTTATTCAAAAGGTTTTGAATAAGTGTGATTAGGACAGGTTTGAACTGAAAAGGAGGGGTGGGGTTGAGGTGTAAAAAGGTAGTGTGAAGGTATTAGGCGATAGTTGACTATCTAGTGTTTGGATAGCATCTCTAAAGAAGGTATTGAAGGTATTAGCTGTATGGATGGGGTTTTTCTAGTCTGTATTTTGAGGGTTTGGTGGAGTGGATTGACCTGGGTGGAGTAACTGCTTAATGCTAGCCCAGAATGTTTGTGGGTTGTTGTGATTAGATTGTTGAAATTGTAAGTAATAGTTTTTTGTCAGAAAGTATGGCCTTCTTAGTGTCATTTCTAAGTTGTCTAAAGATTTGTTGGTCAACAGGGTTTTTAGTCATTCTCCATTTGGCCCAATATTTATTTATGAGATGAATTTTATGTTTGGTTTCATTAGAAAGCCATGGGCAGAATTGGCCTAAATTCTGATAGATCTGGTTGGAATGTGGTGATTGAGAATGGAAAGGAAGGTAGAATTAAAGAAATTAATGGTTTCATCTAAGGGGAGGTGTTTCAAGGGAACCCAATTGCGTGCTCTTAGTTCCATTTGGAATAAATCAGGGTTAAATTTCTTTTTGGATCTAATACTTCTGATAGAGGTTAGAATGGGAGTGTTGGCTTTATGCCTGAAGTAGGTAAGTGAGTGGTCACTTATATCATCAGGGAGGGTTCCAGAATTACAGTAGTGAGTATGATTGTTTATAAGAATCCAGTTACTATGCTTGCTTTCTTGTTAGCTTTATTTATTCTGGTGGGTGAGGTAATGGTTTGAGAAAAACCATGTAGGTTAATGTGGGTGGTAGGAAGGCTGGAACAATAGGAATTCCAATCCAAATTTATATTGCCTAGAATTATGGTTTCTTCAGGCAGGTGTTGGGATAGCCAGCAAAGGTTATTTTCCATGGTGGCTATGTTATTTCCAGGGGGCAGATACATACAGATAATGTAGATTGATTTTGCATTGTTAAATTCAAGTTTAGAGATGAGAATCTCAGCATGGGAATCTAGAGGTAGATTACAGTTGTATGTGGTTAATTGTAAGCCATATTTAAATAGAATAGCAATCCGACCACCTTTCTTAGCTACTCTGTCAATTCTTAGGATATTATATCTGATTGTTTTATCCTAATAAATTATTGGAGTTGTTCTAACGTCATGGATTTTTATTTTTTTATTGGTGTCTGTTTGTGTGTGTTTGTCTGGGCAATCACATTGGAGGGATCGGCAGGGGATTGATAGTGTTGATGTGTGTGTGTGTGTGTGTGTGTGTGTGTGTGTGTGTGTGTGTGTGTGTGTGTGTGTGTGTGTGTGTGTGTGTGTGTGTCTGTGTGTGTGTGTGTCTGTGTGTGTGTTTGTATGTCAGAGCATGCATTTTGGTAAATGGTTTAGTGTCTCTGGAGTCTGATTGAGTATGTGCAGGATGTGATGTTGAGCTTATGTCTGTGTGAGTGTGAGAATGTCTGTGAGTTGTGAATGTGTGTGTGTGTGTGTGTGTGTATATATGGAACTATGTGGTTACATTGGGAGGATAGGTAAGGGATTAAGTATGTGAATATTTGTGTATGTGTGTACGAGTGTGCATGTGCATGAATGTTTGAGTGAGTATGGGACCCTGATAAAGTGTGTGTGGGACGGTGTGTGATGTTGATATGATGTCTGTCTATTGCTGAGTACAATGTGTTAGATATATGGGAACTACCACATTGACAATTGTCCCCTAAGAGTTGACCCAGTTTTTTGGGATTTAGGAACTTATGTGGACAGTGACCTAACTTTCGACTATCATGTGTCCACTGTCATGTGAAAGTCCTTCTATACTGTGCACATTATCCCCCTTTACATAGCTCACATTTGATCAATCATTGAGTGTAATGCCTTCTTTGGGAAGTATCTTTACAAACATACGCAACAACTGGAACACCCACAAAAATTCCTTACAAAACAGATAAAAGGCCTAAATAATATGCCCTACATGGACTGACTCAAAGCCTGTCACTATACTCGGTATCCCACATACTGCTAAGAGGTGACTGGTGTCTGCCATACAAGTTATCCACTGACCCAAAACTGATGGACCTACTGCGCATCATCAAGTCAAATGTCATCAAAAATACAAAATCTAGGGATCTAAACCTCTTCTGTAACATCAATAGAATGGTTTAGAGAAAAAGGTATGTCTCACAGGGGATACTGCTGTTCTGGAACAGACTCCCCACCCACATAAAGCAAAGCTGATTGTTGTCCATATTCAAATGCAACTTGGATCTATGGATGAGTATTAGAAAAATTACCCCAGTACTGCCCCCTGTTCTACTAATGGACAAAGGCACCTCCTAAATGAGTTATTCCATGCATAGGTCCCCTCAAATTATCTATGCTATGATCCCGGTTATTCTTATTAGGGGTAATATAGAATTATCATCCATGGGATAGTTAAGGCCAGTTGAACAAAAAATGGGATAGGTTAACTCACGCACCAAAATGAAAATTGGATAGGCTTAAAATGGTCTGCAAGGGCAGCTAGCCTATTACATACCTATGGACCTATTACGTAATTGCGTGTGCTGAATGGATGTTTCCAGATCCAAGACAAGATACAAAATGCACAGACTCACTCTCTGATATAGTTCTTAAATTAATAATACACATTACTGCTGGGTTAGCTGGGATGACATCACTCTTTGTTACCTGCCTTCAGTTCCCAGGCTAACAGAAACTTAACAAAATTACCATTTCTCTGTGAAAAATACATACCTCTCAGATGTTTGCCTAGAACTGGAAGTCGTAAAGCAATTAAGCACTTTACATTTGAAACCTAGTAATTATTTCTGCTTCAAGACAATAGGAAAGCCTCTAGCTGTAGACATTGTGTCTGCTTGCTGCACTGAAACTGAGATAACAGAATCGTAAAACAATTTCTACTTATTTTCCTGAGGGTTTGCAAGTTAACTCTGTATGTTCCAACTTCTGCTATTAACACACATGCATTTGCACAGGTATATAGCTTATATACATTTCTGTTCTTTTCCAGTAGGGTACACTGTGGTTACATTCTTGAAGCTCAGTACATAACATACAGTTCAACACACACTTCTGCACCAGTAGTTTAATATGCACATAACATATAGTTCTCTTACATTTGTAAGACAGACATATGAATCATATTGATATTCACAAATGACATATGATTATTTACAAAATTCCAGATAGCTGGGCTGGCAGTGTCACATTTCTATATAAATCATATTAATATTTTCAAGTGACATATAATGATTTAAAAAATTCCAAATAGCTGGACTGGCAGTATTTTCCCCTGGTGTCACATTTCTCCCCTCCTGGAAAATTCAAGCTAGTTTTTCAAGTGATCCTTGAGAAACGATGCTTGAGAGGGTTGAGCCTATCTGGGAATACCTTACCCTATTCCCTGTCTTGAGATTCCAGCTGCCTTGGCATTGCTGACCCCAGTACCGTGATGCACTGTCCCATCATATGCCTTCAACCTAAGGCTCCACCATAGTAACTTGGGATTTTCCTGACTGGCTCCCCTTAGCCATAGATCCCCCTCAGACACCTCCTGCTTTGTACTACAAATACTTAGCACAAGGGCTTCCCTGTCATGGTAAGGTTTCATCATGTTAACATGGTACATTTTGTGCCCCTGCCTCCTGCCTAGGAGTTCTACCATGTAGTTAACATAATTGACCTTCCTTATCACCTTGTAGGGTCCCTCCCAAGCTGCCTGCAGCTTGTTGTGTCTAAGAGGAATGAGAGCCATTACCTGCTGCCCTAGATCATACTCTCTAGCTCAAGCATTCCTGTCATATCAGACCTTTTCCTGCAGTTGTGCCTCTGCCAGGTTCTCCTTATCCAAGCCCATGAGTTTCCTGAGCCTTGGTCTGATGTTTAGGACATATACCACAACAGACACCTAGTGGGATTCACACTCACCCTCCCACTCATCTTGAATCAAATGTAGAGGTCCCCTCACCCTATGCTCATACAACAACTCAAAGGGTGAAAAGCCTGTGGATTCCTGGGGCACCTGTCTGTAAGCAAACAACAGATGGGCCAAATATATGTCCCACTCTTTCTTAAACTGGCATGCAAATGCCTATAGCATCATCTTGAGTGTCGAGTTTAACCTCTCAACAAGACCATTAGTCTGGGGATGGTAGGTGGTGGTCCTCGGGGGCTTCACCCCACAGTACTTCCATAGACAAGCCAGCAGGTCTGACATGAAATTGGCGCCTCTGTCAGTCAGTATTTCTTCTTGGTAACCTACCCTAATGAAAATCTCTAACAAAGCATTTGCCACCTTTTCTGTCTCAATGGAGGAGAGGGCCATTGCCTCAGGGTATCTGGTAGCATAATCTATTACCACTAGGATATACTTTTTCCCTGTGGAACTTGGTGTACGCAGAGGCCCTACAATATCCATAGCTACCCTCTGAAATGGCTCTTTAATCACAGACAAAGGCATCAAAGGAGCTTTCACCTTGTCTCATCCCTTGCCTACCTTTTGACACTGCTGAAAGGTCCTACAGTACCCTGTTACTTCTCTGGAGATCCCAGGCTAATAGAAGTTTTGCATAATATGTGTCTTCATATGTTTTATGCCCATATGACCTGCAAAGGGAATATCATGGGCTATGGCTAGAAGTGCCAGACGGTAGGCTCTGGGCTCTAGCAGCTGTGGTATTATCTCACCCTCTAGCCCTCCCTCAGGGGTTCACTCTCTATACAGTAAACCTTTGTCCCAGTATACAGATTCCTCCTTCCCTTGAGAATCAGGTGCCTCACTAGCTACCTCCCTCAGGCCTTGTAATGTAGGGTCTGAGAGCTGAGCCTGTCTCAACTCTCTCTTTGTAACCTTTCCCAGCTTCCCTTCCATAAGAAGTCTGGTATCCTTTGAAATTAATGGCTGCAAGTGTGCTGTCTGTCTGTGTCTCCCCCAGGCTACCAGACCCACATGCTTGCCTCCAAACCTGACTGCATGTAACTGCATGAACACATGGTACTGCATTATCAGAATCATTCTCTGTCAGGACATCTGCAGGATATCCTCAAACACACCTACTTGCTGGCTTCCTTTTCCACCCTTCTAGTCAAAGGTGAACCCTAGCCAAAGGTATTTGCAATGGGGTCTCTTCTAAATCTCTGACTAGAGTAGACTGCCCAAGCAAGTAGTGCTCCTCTATAACCATTGCAGGCTTCACAATTGTTAGGTCAGAGGCTGTGTCCCTCTTAGCCATGGCCTCTTTCCCATTCAGTACTCTTGTGGTAGTTTGCTACTTACAGCTGGAATTTTGTCATTCCCACTTACTGGCTCTTCCACCTTTTGTTTCCCACCTGGCCTCTGTGGAGATCTGTATGCTACATTGCCCCACTGGTTGCATTTACGACATTTAATTCTTGGTCCTGGACATGTACCTGGACTGGTGGCTTCCCCTGCTACTGACGGACTCTGTTGGGGCAGTCTGGGCTGCCCACCATGGGTTCTGTTAATCCCATGAGCAGCACTGGGTGTCCCTTTCCTGGGCAGTGATGCCCTGCTTGCTAGGTATAGGTCTCCCTTCTTCCCCAACTCATCTACAGTATTGCATTGTCTATCAGCTAACCAGATTCTCATGTCCTCAGGTAAAGTACTAAGGGCTTGTTCCCTCACCAAAATGTCTGCCAGCCCTTCAGAAGTGGTGACCTGACATCCATTCACCCACCTATGAAAATATGTGCTTAGTTCAGCAACATATTCACACACACTTTCATCTGCCATGCGTCTGTGCTCACAAAACATTTTCCTATAAGCTTCAGGTGTTAACTTAACAATATTCTAACAAACAGTTCTTTACAACATTATAATTTAAACAGTCAGTATCAGGCAGTTTATAAATAGTGGTTACAGCTTTACCATGGAGTAAGGGGGTCAGGAACCATACCCAGAGCCCCTGATCAACATTATACTGTTTACATACCCTCTCAAACATATGAATGAAACTATCAAAATTATCCCCCTCTGTAAATTGTGGAAGAAATTTACTGACCTTTGTTGCTTCTGGGGTTCAGTTACTCCCTTCCCCATTACCTCCATGACTCTGGTGCAAAGTCAGCATCTCCTTTTCATGTTGCCTCTGCCTCTCATTCTCCTCAGCCTGAAGACATCATAGGTTCTTATTTTCCTCAGCCTTTAGACATTGCAGTGTCTCATTTTCCTCAGTCTTTAGATACCTCAGTCTCTCTGCTGCCTCTGTTTCCAAATGCTTGGCCTCTATCTCAAGTCTCTATAACTCCAAATGGATTTTAAGTCCTCTGTGGAAAGGCTGAGCTGTCCATTTTCTGAGAGTTGTCCATCTCCACAACCAGTCTGATTGTCCTCCTGGTTGCTTTCTGTGATGCAGCTGTGACTAAAACTGCAGTCATGTCTGCTTTAATCAGGTTGGCATGCATCAGTCCTTTAGCCTGGCACATCTCAGCAAACTGGCTCCTTGTCAACTTGCCATACTCCTCTGCTGACATGCTTGCCTGCTCTCCCTGACTAACTAAGCTAACAAAAAAAAATAAAGCAATTGTGATATGAACTCTGAATATTCACTGTGTGACTGATTGAGAGTACAAACACCTTCAGTGACCACTGTACACAGGCTACAGGAATTCAATATCCACACCACTACAAGGCAATTGATATGTTATGTAGCTAACTCACCACTGTCATCCAATTAATAGGTGATGTGGATATCCCACTACTGCTAACCAATTAATATGTGACACCCGTGCACTGGTCCGGTAATCAAGGAGCCTCAGTCCTCCCCACTGGCAACAGCTGGGGAATGTACACATTGGGAAGATGACAAATACACACACAGTAAAGTACAATTTCCCTTAAGAGCACACAGAGACCACAGTCAGTATGGGGCTGGTTTCTACCTCTTTCTCCAGATCAACAATAAGACTCTCCACTGGCACAGCTATAGGGTTAAGATCTCAGCCGAGTAGCCAAGCTAAGACCTCCAGCACCCTCTCTGTCCAAGCAGTGCTTCGCGTCCCTGCCCAAGTAGCTGACACACTAACACTTTGAGATCTGATTGAGATGCAAACACACACACCCCTGGGAAAGGCTGGCACATGTTTACTAGCTATGCTCCCTTCTGCCCAGACTGTAAGGTAGTACCAACTGCCACCAGCCACCCTTACTTGTCAGCTATTATTAAGGCCCTTACCAAAGGGTGCACAATCTTACTGTGTAATGATACTATTATCCAAATGGTAAGTGTGACCAAGACTTGCAAGGATATTTAAGAGTGGGCGTACAGTGTCACCAAATTCATATGCAGGTACTTTAAGAGCTTAAATATCTCTAAACAAACCAGCCACAATTATAAGGTTTAAATATATGTAATAATAAATAATAAAAAAACAAGACAATATTCAATAACTCAGCACAGTGACTACAGATTTCATAATCACAGGAAATAGTTTAAAACAACATTGTAGGACAGTCTCAAATAAATACAGAAAACACCTAAACTAATCTTTGCTATATTCCTATCTATCTCTAAAGAAATACTATGCCTAAATCTTACTTATAGAGCAATGGAAATGCAGATGAGAAGTGCTGAATGGATGTTTCCAGATCCAAGACAAGATAGAAAATGCACAGACTCACTTTCTGAGATAGTTCTTAAATTAATAATACACATTTCTGCTGTGTTAGCTGGGATGACATCACTCTTTGTCACCTGCCTTCAGTTTCCAGGCTAACAAAACCTTAACAAAATTTAATTTCTCTGTGAAAAATAGATATCTCTCAAATATTTGCCTGGAACTGGAAGTCATAAAACAATTAAGCACTTTTATATTTGAAACCTAGTAATTATTTCTGTTTCAAGACAATAGGACAACCTCTATCTCTAGACATTGTGTCTGCTTGCTGCACTAAAAATTAGATAACAGAATCGTAAAACAATTTCCACTTATTTTCTTGAGGGTTTGCAAGTTAACTCTGTATGTTCCATTTTATACTATTAACATATACATTTGCGCATGTATGCATTTTTCTGTTCTTTTCCAGTAGGATACACTGTGGTTTCATTCTTGAAGCTCAGTACA
The DNA here is from genome assembly GCF_019279795.1 of Protopterus annectens. NCBI lineage: Eukaryota > Metazoa > Chordata > Ceratodontiformes > Protopteridae > Protopterus > Protopterus annectens. The sequence continues at coordinate 681,542,788 of NC_056729.1, forward strand.
TAACATACAGTTCAACACACACTTCTGCACCAGTAGTTAAATATACACATAACATATAGTTCTCTTACATTTGTAAGACAAGCATATGAATCATATTAATATTCACAAATGACATATGATTATTTACAAAATTCCAGATAGCTGGGCTGGCAGTGTCACATTTCTATATAAATCATATTAATATTTTCAAGTGACATATAATTATTTACAAAATGCCAGACAGCTGGACTGGTAGTAATTCCCCTAGTGTCACAGTAAGTATAACAACTATTCATGTTCGTGCTGTCACCAAAGACCCTCTCTGTAATGTGTAGGATTCGGAGAACTAACATAAGATGAAAGTGTAGAGAAGTGCATCACAATGAAGAATAACTATATTATTTAAATATTACTTAAAAAGATACTGAGTTAAGTACCATAGTCTTAACATATTCCATCATTGACATATCTTGGGGTTGGTTCACAGTGAGGTGTTTTATCCAGCAAAATGGTTCATAGATTCATTCTAGGCTAACTACCCTTGTGGGCCATTTTAAGCCTAACCAATTACCCCATGTGAGAATCAAAACCTATACCTTGTGTCTGTATGGTAAACACCTTAACCATTATGCCAACCTCCCACAACCCTGCATATTTTCTTTTATTTAATAGCTCTTGAATTTATTAATTGTTCAAAATTACATTTTTTTTCTTTTGCATTACACCTGTAGATTTTTATTTCAGTTGGATGTGTATTTACTTGCAATTCAGGAATCCAGTTATTGGCTCTTTTCCTAAGTATGGCAAGTTAAAGCAATTAATGGTGTTTAAAATCTGCTATGTGTATGTATATGAAGCTAGCTATCAGATTAAATAATATGTACATATTGTTGGGAAGGCTACTGGGTGATTAAAGGATGCTGACAAAAACACGACGACACTGGCTTGGGCAATACGTTTTCATTCTTCTGTGGAAATGATCTTTGCATTGCTTTTTTACTACGGTATTGGGTTTGAGAGGACCAGTTAGGTTTCTGGTTATTTTTATATTATTTTAATGACTTACTTACAGTAAATAAGTAAGTAAATAAAACTTTCAGATTGCTACAGTAACATATATATATATATATATATATATATATATATATATATATATATATATATATATAAAAAACTGGAATACATAAGCAGTAGAGTTGCTGTTTTTATTTTTTCTTATTTAATCATTTTCAGACTATACGACAAGCTCACCTAAATACATAAAAACTTGTCTAAATCCCTGTTTTTTTTCCTGCAGATAAGACCTCACCACTTTAAGTGCATGTTGTCATCAAAGGTGTGCTGACTTTGTGAATGAGTTACTCTGTTATAACACAATATAATAGTCATTACATCCTTCCCAGTTTAGAGCTGAATTTTGAGATTATGAAGGTCACAATTTGTTAACCTTTTTTTATGTTTATTACCATTAAATGTTATTTGCATTACCTCTTATCATTTCTGTTTAATGACTGGATATTATGCTACAGAATCTGTATCAGGTAAGATCTGACAGACAGCTGTGTGTCTGGAGCTGAGGTTTCTCCTTTTGGAGTTACAGTGACATCAGGCCACTGAAAAACAGGGTTAAGTTTACTGAAGCCCTGTGTACAGTGAACAGTAAGACATGTGAATATGCAGAGCAAGTATGAAATCTGGTTCTGCATTTGGTTGGTTCAAAAATCTATGGTTTAGTTCTATTGCCATACCATATTTAGTTTAGTATGTACTTGGCTTACTGTAGGTCTGTTCTTTACATTCACTCCTTCCTCAATGGCTTTGTCTGTAGTATTCTAATGTCATTGGTTGTCCTGCCACCAGATTATGACATTGTGACATTGTGCCAAACTGGAGGCTAAGCTCTCTCAACTCAGTACTGGCGTAACCAGTCAGGAGGAGAAGGAAACCACACTCACTAAAATTCCAGTCTCACATAGACCTACCACGACAGCAAACCAAACTCATAAACACACAAAAACATACTTGGAGGCTCTAAATAAAAATCTGCCTAAGCAGCAGAGACCTCCAAAGCAGACACCCAAGCAACCACTACCCCAAAACAAAACACGTGCAACACATAGCTCACAAAGCCAGTGTGCCGAACAGTCACAGCCCTTAAGGCTAAACAACACACCTGATACACTTGTAATAGGTGACTCTATCATCAGGCACACTGACGTCCCACTCACCAGGCTGAACAAGGAGAAGGTCACGGTGAGCTGCCTGTCGGGCGCTAGGATCCGCCACATAACACAAGCACTCAGGTCACTCCAAGACAAGTACAAATATGACTCAGTCATTGTTCATGCTGGTGTGAATGACCTGAGACGTACCTCCCTGGACTACATGAAAAGAGACATAGAGGAGCTCTCTGAGCATGTAGCCCAGGCTGGTATGACCCTGACCTTGAGTAGCATCTTCCCCTCACCAAGAATGATGCCACAGTATGAAGACAAGATTATCAATTTCAACAATTGGCTTAAGTATTGGTGTCATTCAAAGGGGATCCAATGCCTGTCAGCCTGGGATGATATGCTCGACAAGCCACGATGCTTCACTAGGGACGGCTTGCACCTGTCACCCCTGGGCTTTCGGATATTGGCAAAGGTTCTTGCTACCCCCATAGTGACTTTTTTAGGCAAGGCTCAAAAGACAAACCCACCTCCATAGGTATCACAAGGGATAAGAAACTAAGAGTAATGCTACTCAATGCCAGAAGTCTAAACCTCAAGATGCACTTTTCGAAACTCTCCTTAGCATGGAGAACATCGATATCTGTGCAGTAACAGAAACCTGGTTCAAGGCTCTCGAGAGCACCCCAGCACTACCAGGTTATACCTCATACCATGCTTTTCGGCCCCAAAACTTGGACCGAACCACAAAAGGAGGGGAGTATCAATATTCGTCAAAGATACCCACACCTCCAGGTTGGTGGCACAGCACAAAGCATCAGAGACTATCCATGTGCAACTAACAGTGGGTAAAACTGCCTTCCAGTTTATAGCCTGCTACAGACCACCCTCCCAAACCCAGGAACCCCACTTGGCCTTCCTGAGAACACTGGAAAATATGAAGGTCTCTCCAAACACCATTATATTGGGTGACTTCAACTACCCAACCATAGACTGGGAGCATTACTCTAGCTCCAACACCCTAGCCCAAAGGTTCCTAGAATTTATAAACTCAAATGCTATGGAACAACTTGTTACCACTCCCACAAGAGGGGAAAACATACTGGACCTGATCAACACCAACATGGGGACTCTATGCTCCAGACCAGAAGTGTATCCCTCACTGGTAAGATCAGACCATAAACTAATCTCACTGGATATTCACATCCTAACCCCACCCCATGCCCAGAAAACCACAGTGAAAAACTTCTCTAAAGCAAATTTCGCACTCCTCAAAACCGAGGTGGAATCCTTCAAAGCCCCCGGGCCTGTGGATAATACGGCCCAGACCGCAAAATCCTTTATAAACGCATTCTATGAACACCTTCAGGAATGCATGGATCATGCAATCCCAAATAAAACCAAGACCCAATCCTCCAAAGGCAGACATCCTGTGTGGTGGACCCCAGCCATAAACAAACTATACAATAGAAGGAGGAAGCTACTACATGATAGAGCAAAATCCCAAAAAGGGAAGGCATCTCTGATCAGTATTAGCAAAAAACTATGGGCACTCATAAAATCGTCTAAGGCCAGCTTCGAGAGAAAAATTGCACAGGACACTAAGGATAATCACAAGGCTTTCTTTAGTTATGTTAGGAACCTGGGTGGGAATTCCAAGATATGCTCAGAATTAGTCCAAAATGACAAAAAAATACACCGAACCCACAGACATTGCCAACATCCTAGCTGACAGGTTCAGCGCAAACTCCCCCTCCCCACCAAAAGGACTAATATCTATCCCAGCAGAGTGCTGCCCCCCTGACATCTCAGATGCTCAAATAAGAGCTGCCCTCTCCAAAGCAAGAAACACAGCATCAATGGGACCAGACGGTGTCCCGGGCTGCATCCTACATGAACTCCAAGAAGAGCTAAACCCAAACCTAAAACTACTGTTCAATCTCAGCCTTACTACAGGATATGTACCCAAAGAGTGGCGTACAGCAACAGTGGTCCCTCTCCACAAAGGTGGTGCCTCAATGGATCCTGGAAACTATCGCCCCATAAGTCTCACTAGCTTGGTCTGCAAAGCTATGGAAAGGATCATCATGGACCTTATAAATAAAGATATTGGGGACCTACAGACACTGGATCCTACCCAGTTCGGCTTTGTTAAGGGCAGATCCTGCCTCTTAAACCTGGTTGATTTCTTTGAAACAGTCACCAAGGCCATTGACAAGGGGAAGGTGGCCACACAGCCTACCTGGACCTCGCAAAAGCCTTCGATACAATACCCCACTCGGGCATTATAGATAAGCTCACCAGCTTAAATATAAAACCCTATGTCACTAGATGGGTTGCAAACTGGCTCAAGGACAGAACCCACATGGTTAGAATAGCTGGAGTCATGTCAGACTCCAAACCAGTTACAAAAAGGGAAGGCATCTCTGATCAAAAGGCTCAGTCCTGGGACCTCTCTTGTTTGGTATATATTTCTCGGAGGTACAGGCCAACATGGAAGGACTGTGGCTGACCAAGTTCACAGATGACTGCAAACTGGGCGCCATAATAGACTCTCCAGCCGACACAAGCATCCTCCAAAAGGGCCTCATAGAAACAGACAACTGGTGCCAGAGCCATGGCCTCATGCTAAACGCCAAAAAGTGTATAGTCATCCCCTTTGGCAAAAACAAAGTGCCCACAAATTACCACATAGGTGGTAATCCATTAAGTACAGAAGAAGTAATTAGGGACCTGGGGACCCAAGTTGATAGCAATCTCTCATTTGACAACCACGTGGCCAAAGTGGTTAAAAAAACATTTTATATAGCCCACCTAATCATGAAGGGATTCACATCTAGATCAGGGGAGGTCATCGTGCCTCTTTACTCATCCCTCATCAGGCCCATAATTGAGTACAATTCCTCTTTTGGGATGTACCTTACCAGACACCTGCAGCAACTGGAAAGACCCCAAAAGTACCTCACCAAGAGGATCAAGGGGCTCAAACAGATACCGCATGCTGCCCGGTTAAAGAAACTCCAGCTCTACTCGGTGGCATACTGCCTGCTCAGAGGCGATCTGTGCCTGACATATAAAGCCATGTCCAACCCGGAATTAATGGACATGCTGCACCTCAGAAAATCCAAATCCCATTGAGCTACGTGCTCGAGGGACTTGAACCTCAGCACTGAAATAAATAGGACATGCTGGAGGGACAGATTCATGACCCAGAGGCTCCCTTCACTCTGGAATAAAATCCCAGTCCAGGTTAGGCAGAGTCCTTCATTGACTCTCTTCAAGAGGAATCTTGATGAGTGGATGGGAGATCGTAGGTTTACCCCGGGTATCACTTCTGTGTCACTGTTAGACACAGACTAACCTCGAAAAAGGGCATAGCAAAATTAATTTAAAATGGGTGGCGAAAGCCATACACACTCTGGCTAGGCTTATAAATGCCCTAGGGCAGATAGCCTAGTATGAACCTATGAACCTATGATTATTCTGTGATGGAGTTCAGCTTCAGTCTCCAAAAACTGCTAGATAGTGGATCTTAGCAGATATACTTTGTATTTGCAAGTTTTGATTCAACACCATCTTGGCTGGTGTTTCTGTGTTGGTTATGTATGGAATAATTTTTATCAGCAAATCAGTTAGTGGTTTATTTTACAATTTTCCACCCCCCCATTTTCAATTAACATAAACCCTGAGAATATGCAGAGATATTTCGGCCAAGCATTTTGTAATAGGGTGATGTGCTGTTGATCTAATGTTGTCTCTTCCTTCTATTCTCAACATATTGGTATTTCAGATCTGGTCATATCTAACTTTGTCCATTCTCAGATTTTAGATCCAACATTCAGGTTCCTCCCCTTACCCATAATCCTGTCCTTGCACTGAATCACTCCAGATCTCGTTTGCTGCTCTGCTCGATTGTTTCAGAAAGAGATCTTTTGGCTCAGTGTTTAGGAATGTTTTTCAGTGGTCAGATAAGTGACTTTTTCCCCTATTTTGGGGTTATTTTTACTTCCAACTTATCTTCTTACCTCCACTGTTTAAAAAAAACTTTTATACTACTTGACCCTCTGTTAGGATAGTTTCCCTCCCTTTTACTCTTGGATAGTTACAAGGATTTGTTTCTGAGTTGTTTGCAGTATCATTGCAGCTTTCTGGGGGGGGGGGGTAGTAATAATTATTGTAACAGTTATTGTCCATTTCAAATGTGTCTATTGCTTAGGTGCCTCAGATCTAGACAAGGACTACTACCTTCAGAGTCAGAGTTATCACCAAGAGGTGCAACAAACTTGTGCTTGGGGACTCACCCACCACAACGGGAGAAGTTCCCCATTCCCAGTCATCTTCTTCTCCTCTTCTTCTTCACTTTTATTCAAGAAAAATCTGATAAGGGTAATGGAGAGAAGACTAAAAAAAAGGATCAGAGAAAAGGGCAAAGAATCAGATAAGGAAAAGCAACAAGAAAAGGATTCCTTCAGAAAATGAGCCCCAAACCAATCAGGTCCATCCAGTCCAGCTAAGACGCTTCACATATCTTCTCATCTGGCCTCTGCTCTGAAGATTGTCAGGCTTAGGTTTATTACTCCTTCATTCCCAGGGCCATGTTTTTCTCTGCAGCTGGTTAGTCCTAGGATCAGATCACCGTAGCTTCAGGAAAGGTCTTTCTAGAGGATATCAAGACCCTGTTCCATGGATTAATCTCTGAGATCATTGCACTCCTTTAGAAGCCTCTCTAAGGCAGATGTTGACAAAATGATGAGGAAGTTCTTGAGGACCCAGATCCAGCTGGAGATTCTCTGCAACTGACCTCTGTTGGAGATATGAGACTTGCTCCTTCTTCCCTATAATTATTTCTCCTTCCATGCTCCAATCTTTGGGTTCTGAGTGGACACGTGGGAGTGCCCATGTCAGATCCCAAGGACTGGACTTCAACTTTGACTATTTTTAGACTCATTTGACTCCGAGTGCCATGGATCTTAATGGGTCTCAGAGCCAGCACCATAGACTCTAGGTCAACTCTAAAACTTTCAGAGCTATCCATTTCTCTTAGCTCATTGGTTCTTGAAAGCTTAGCTCTGGCATCAGTTTTGAAGCTGAGTAGACTGGCTTCCCAGAGCTTTCCCTTGTCAGGTCAGTTGGAGCCTACAGAGGAAGCATCAGGACCTGTCTTGGTATCAGCAATGGAGGCCTTAAGGAGAGTGCTCTCACAGTCCAGGGGCCAGGCTTCACATCCTTACTTGGATATCTCCCTACCCTCACTGAGTTCTGCGGGTCCTCTCTACTTAATTCTGGTTATGTCGAGACAGCCAGCCTCTTGGAGTCTTGAAGCAATTCACACTGTGGACAACCCATCTGTTTTGGAGTCTTCTCCTGAGGATCACACTGGAAAAAATCACCAAAAGCATAAGTGCAAGAGGAGGCACTTAGACTCACCCCAGGAGTCTCTCACAGAAGTTACTGATTTTGATGAGGGGAGGGATCCCCTATGTCCCCTCTTGAAGGTGGCTCCTTTGGTGAGATCCTTGAACTACTGAGGCAGAAAAGAACGGGAGGTGTTCCATTGATGTCACCTCCCAGGAGGAATCAGTATTCCTTGAGGATTTTGAGGCTGGCCTGTTTACCTCTTGGGTGGTCCCTCCCACTGATGAACTGGTTGACCTGGTGTCAAGGCAGGCATTGAAGGAACCAGATGTGGTTAAATCTATCCCCCAAAAAGCAAAATCCTAGTGTCTCCTAAAGATAGACCTTTCTGGAGCAAGGGTCCTGCTGTAGATTCTATAGTAGTAGCAGTGGCAACCAAAAAAGAGCTCATGGAGGAAAGATCTACTGTCAATCCCCCTAAAGTCCAAGGCAGGTTTGGCAACTGGGTATTTGCTTCAGTGACCTTTGCACTCAGGGTGCTGAATTACTCACCTCATATATCACGTTTTCAGAGGGATTTGACTAAAGAACTATCAAAGTACCTCTTTGGGTCCTTGTCTGCAGACGATAGAAAGTCAGTTGATATGCTTTTGGTGACTCCCCCTCCCCCAGTCCAGGACAAATGTGCCTACGCACATTATTTCCAGTGCAGTCAATGGCACATCAAGAGTGGCAGGCACCATAAAAGCTATTTGTCAGTACATTGGAATGCATCTCTATGACTTCGTAGAACACTTGAAGATGTCCTTCATTAAAGCCTCTATTAATGGGTCCACATTATTTTGACCCAAACTTAAAGAGACCCTGTTTAAAAGTGAGCAAGAGGGCAAGTCCTTGACTGCCACTGGAATTCCTGTTTCAACCTGTCAACAGACTTCCTCTAGAAACCAAAAGGTGGTAAGAAATTGTGGTTCTGGAAGTTTCAAAGATTTGCACTTTATGCTTCTAGCAATAGACCCCCCCCCCCCGAGGCAAGATTCTCTTCCTTTGACATCCCCCCGCCCAATTCAAGAAAACTTCACGATGTCCCACCTATACATCAGAAAGCAACAGACCAAGAAATATAAAAGCTGCTAGACAAATGAGCCATCCAGGAGGTTCCATGAGACCAGCATGGGTCTGGAGTCTATTCAAGATTCCTTTTGATGCCAAAGACAAACTATGACCTCAGGCTCATTCTGGACCTCAGTCACTTGATAGTATGTAAAACAGACACATTTCTGGATGATCATGATTAATTTCATCCTACCGTTATTAACGAAGGATGATTGGATGTGTGTTATAGATCTCCAGGATGTATACAGTCATATAAAAATGGACAGATGCTATAGAAGGTTTTTCCATTCAGCTGTTAGACAGTCCTTCCATTTCAGGTGTTCACCAAGTGCATGGCAGTAGATGCAGCTCATCTCAGACTGCAGGGATTGTGCATGTTCCCATATCTAGATGACTGTCTCATTATTATTCCCCACCAGGAATATTTTCATACTCCTTCCTCCATTTTTGTTCTCAGTTGGAGATAACTGTCAAATTCACCAAGTTGAAACTGCAACGTGCCCAAATTATATAATTAATTGGGGCCCATATAGATACAAAATTGCAGTTAGCTAGGTTGGCAAAATCAAGGCTTCACACTCTTTAACATCAAACATTGTCAGTACTCTCCCACCAGATGCCCCCAGCAAGGTCCATTTTGCATCTTCTATCTTCCATGGGTGTGTCCATCACATTAGTCCCTCTATCCAGATTTCACATGAGAATGCTACAATAGACCCTTGCTGCGCAGTGGTTAATGAGATTCCAACCCATGAACTTTCCTGTCTGCCTCACTCAGAATTGCAGACAGCATATTCAGTGGTGGCTGGACTCTCAGTTTCTTAGGGTTGTCATTTAGTTTTTCCTTCACCCCAAGCCACAGTGACCATGGATGCTTCCCAACTGGGATGGGGAGGCATTTCTTAGGAAAGATGGTCCAGGACATGTGATCTCCCACAAAGGCCAATCTTCATATTATTGTCCTGGAGATGAGGGCAGTCCTCCTAATGTTACAGGGTTTTAAGAACTCCCTCCACAGGGGTGTGATCACTACCAAACAGACAATATTTTGGTGGTTTGGTACATCAACAAACAAAAGGAAACATCTTCTGAACCATTGTTATCAAGCGATCATGAGGGTTTGGCAGTGGGTGATGTCTTCTCACCACTTTCTGATAGCAATGCACATCCTGGGAAAGTCCAATGTATTGGCAGACAAACTGAGTAGATTGATTTTTCTTCCTCACAAGTGGTTCCTCAACCTGTCACAGGAGAAGCAGATTTTAAACTGCTGGAGCTGACCTTGCTGAGACCCATTTGCTGCCCCCCCTCTGACACCAAATGCAGCAGTTATTTTGCCCTAATTCCCCAAGAGGGGGAGTCCCTAAGGGTTGCTCTTGTCCACAATTGGCCACCTGGTCTTATTTATGCTTATCTTCCCACTTCCCTCATACCAAAGTTCCTGCAAAAACAATGTGGAATGGTGATCCTCATTGCACCCTTCTTGCCGCAACAAGTATGGTTGTCCTTCCTCTGGTGTCATATAATCATCCCTTCATGGGTGTTGGACCCAGCTCCAGATCCTCTCTCACTTGGACATCACAGCCCTCAAATTAAACACATGGTTTCTCCAGTTACTATGTTGTTAGACAGTCCAGGCTTTCATTTCAGGTGATACACATTTTGACCTCCTCACAGAAACCCTCTACCAGGAAAGTATATAAGAGTAAATAGAAGAGATTTTTGATTTGGGCCTCCAGCAAGGATATAGATCCCTTTCCAGCTCCTCTCACTATGCTATTTTGGATTTTCTGGCTGACCTTTTTCATGATAGAGCTAGTTACACTACATTTAAATTCCATTTGATGGCTATTTCCAGCTTTCACGTAGGGGAAAATCAGTTGGCAATTGCTTTTTCTGGTTCTCTAAGGTTTTCAGTGAGATAAAAGATATTATTTATAACAATTGGAGTATATTAAATGGTCACCAGAAACAACTATTCAGGATACACCACGAGACACCTTCTCTGAGTAAAAACTTTTATTCCAATGGATAAAACAGATGAATAAGCGCTTTCGCTTGCTGCTGGCAAGCTTCTTCAGATACAGTTACTTGTATGAAAATGCAGAGTTTTTATATTGAAGCAACGTCAGCTGATCAAATCTTTGCATACACCAATTATACAATTAAACAATTAAATCATTAATTCAATGCCTAATTGAGCTAAACAATTAATCACTCAATCCGTATCCAGTTGCTGCAGGTAGTATTCTTGCAATGGCCAAAGAATACAACAACCGCTGTCACTATTACGGATGTACGAATACTTGTTGGTCTGTCATATAAACGATCAACCTATAATGGTGTACTCATAAAACATTCTCTCTGCGATGCAAGAAAACTCATCATGTTCTAATTCTTAAAATTATTAAGATTGTTTGATTTAAGACAAAACAAATAAGTAATAAAACATCAAAAAACTAACTAAAAGATAAATCACGATTGATTTAACTTCATCAAATAATAAGAATATGTGTATGTAAAAATGTTATATATACAAACACGTTTACAGAAATCTCTGTTAAAATGACATCATCCTAGAATTGATACAAGCTAATAACTTGTTGTAGCTCCTCAATAAATATTTCTTCGTGCATCATCACAATATTAATTAATTACAACTTAAATAATGATGCTTACAATATAAATCTATCTGGACGATTAAAACACACATTGCAAGCAATGTGAACATAATAGAACAATGTACAGATGCTCATGATAAGATGTTGGTTCACAAAGAATGTATACAGGATCCAATAATTAAGTGAACACAATAAATTCCATGTAGTTATTAGCAACAACAAATGCCAAAACTGAATAAAGTGCATATGTACTGTCTCTCGTGTTATATTATACACGGAAAAAACATTTTCACTCATTCTCTTACGATCTGCCCCATGAGTGCTGTTAGTAAGAAATATATATATTACTGTCAGCAGTCAGATAAATCTGAAACCTAAAAGGAAGGCTAAAAAACCTCCCAAAGATGTTTATAAGCTTCTATCCAGTATCAAATTTATAATTACATAGATACTACGTTACTAATGACTGCGTTGTCTAAGAAAACCAAAACAGTATAAAATGTATGTGTCAAATGCTGTATGAATTCGTTGATTAAATCAGAAATAAAACTGATTAAAACTCACGGGCGTTATAGCAACCCTTTCACATTCGTTAGCAAGGGGATGCTTTAGAACAAATAAACAGCAACAAAATCAAGCTGATGTCTGCTCCTCAAAATGCTGTTCCGACAGAGCTTAGCGATACTCAGGGCCAACTGTAAAGCTGACCCATTTTGGTGAGTGCTGTATATTTCTGAGCATCAATCTAAGATTCTATAAATCAAAAGAAATCACTAGTTATGTGTATAGAGTGTCACGTGCTATATAATATGATAAATATAAATGTTTTTTAAATTATTAATTGGAAAAAATAATGTGATGATATATTTTTTATTATTTATTATTTATTATTTATTATTTTTTATATTTTCAGTATATTAAATGGTATAAAAGAAAGTAAAATGAAAATGGTATTGAGGCCAGTAGTTGTGTATAAAAGAAGTTCCATTATTAAAAACATTTTAGAAAGGAATGTATACAAATGTGCCAGTGGATGTATGAGAAGATGTGGACATTGTGCATAATGTAGTTATGTTCTTGAAACAGATCTTGTGCATATTGAAGGTTATGGTACTATTAAACCTATACATAAGATGAACTGTATGACAAAAGCTCTAGTATACATTGCAATTTGTCAACATTGCAGTATGTATTACATAGGAAAAACCAAAAATGCCTTTAATAAATGGATTTATCAACACCTCTATGATATACGGAAAGTTAATATGTCCAATGCTTTAGCTAGACACATCTTCGAACATAGAGGGCATTGCTTCAAATTTTCAGGTCTAGAGCAAGTCACTGACAAGGACATGAGGGGTGGGCCAAAAGATGTATGGTTGGAGTACAGGGAGTTGATTTGGCAACTCCGTGTTAATGCTACTAGTTCCCCAGGTCTCAATGAGACATTGTCTATCAGTAGCTATTTAAAACTTAAATCTGAATTCCATATGTGAAAAAAGGTTTATACGCTACTAGAAGCGTCATGAATATTAAGTATTATAGTAATGACTATGAGTTTTATATGCCATTAATATTACTCACTTTTAATAACAAAAAGTATTGCAGTTGCACTTTATGAAAAAATATAAACTGTAAAAGTTTTGCACATTTGATTTTAGGTAATGTCCCTTTAGGAACGAGTAGTACTTTTATTAATGAACTGGTGTTCTTCATAAATTAATTGTGTTAATTAATGGGGGGGGGTGGTTTTAAAACCATGTGCTTGTACTAAGTTGATATTTAAGTGTGTTACATTGTATTTCGAGTGTTTCTGATGAAGTCTGAGGCTTAAGGCCGACGAAAGCGCTCAAAATCAATAAAGTTTGCTGTGGAACTTCGTCTTGGATCCTGCTTCTTTTGAATTATTAGTCTTCTTGACACCTGATATCCTTCTTTAGCTTCCCATCAGAGACTTTGTTCCTCCCTGGGATAATGTCATTTTTTTCTTGATTTCACTAGCGCTCCATTGAACCTACAGCCAAGGTTGAATTGAAATATCTTTGTTGGCAAACTTTTGTTTCTAGTGACTTGTCATGTCTGCACAAAGAGTGTCAGAACTTCACTTCCTTTCTTGTAAGCCCCCTTATTTGATTTTCCACCAGAAGAGAGAATCACTGAGGACAAATCCTTCATTTCTTCCCAAGGTGACCTTAGAATCCTCACTGAATCAATCCATCAGTCTTCCTGTTTTCTTTCCCCATTTTTCTAATTAGGGAGAGTATGTGTTACACCTTTTGGATGTGCATCAACAACTCAGATTTTATTTGCACTGCAATAAGAACATTAAAATGACTGCCAATTGATTGTATCCTACCCTCATGATGGTTATTTGAGTGCATTTCTTATGTTTATAATGAAAAGGGGCTATCTAATCCTGGCAATCTTAAGGCCCATTCTACTAGGTCAGTTACCACTTCAACTACCTTATTCTCAAAAGTTCCAATTGATGACATTTATGCAGCAGCTACTTGGTCTAATGTCCATACCTTCATATCTCAGTACAAAGTCGACTTACAGTCTAGGTCCAGAGCATCTTTTGGTTTAATCATTCTCTGCAATATCCGTCCATGAATCCTACCAGTGTTTCTGGTAACTGGGGACTTTGTCCTACACATTGAGGATGGAAAGAAAAAACAACACTGGATATGAAAATGACGTACTTATCATAATGACAGATCTGTGTTGTCTTCTTCCATCCTCCTCAGCTTCTCTCCCTCCACCCCCCTTCCAGATCTCATTTCATTTTCCTTTGGTTCTTGGAGTGACTGCAGTGATCTGTTGACAGCCTGGTCATGTTATTGCTATTGATTGTATTCCAGGAGTTCCTCTGAGCATCTTCAGAAAATATTCCCTTTTTTAAGGGGTTGGTTTTGTCCTTTGTTATAGGAAGTAGGCAAACTTGATCTGAAGTAATTCAGTGCAAGGTGGAGATTACGGGTAAGGGGAGGAGCCTTAGCCTTGGATCCAAAGTCTGAGAATGACTGAGGTTGGATCCAATCATTTCCAAAGTACCCATACATTAAGGAGGATAGAAGCAGACAACATGGATCTATCGTTATGGCAAGAATATAACTTTCATTTTTATTAAACTCATCGTGTTACAGAAAATGTAATTTTTCAAGCACATTCTGATTTGCAGAGATAAACAAAACAGAATCTTAAAAGGTAGCCATGACAAAATCAGTTACCTTTACATTTCCAGTCATTGTCAGAGTATGTATTAGTAATCACAGAAGAATGTATCCTTAACATGGGCCAATGCAGTTCTTTGCCCCTTATGCAAGAGTGTGAAATATTTGGCCATTTCAAAACACAAAGAGATGCATAGTTTGGTATATTCTAGGAGTGACAAAATCTGGTGCAGCATTTTGTCATTTCTTTGGTTTACTTGTTGAGGTATCCATCTGTCCATCCACAACCCCTTTTCCCATTTTTGCACATGTGGATGGCGTGTCATTTTAACAGTCACAATCATCTAGAAGCAATGTTCACACTGCCAGGTGGCAGCCTTGTTGAGATGTGACCATGAAATATAATTACTTTGTGAGTGTTTTAACCTTAGCCATTCCAGTATGGCCACGTTATAACTATCTTAGTACATGTGACAATAACTCTGTATTTATTTTTTATTTACATTTTGACAATTGGGTTAACTCTGCTGGGCATGTACCCTTATATTTCACGTCAATCATTGACATGACATTAGTTCATGGATATAATTTAATGAATCTATCAAGCTTTTAGTTATACTGAGTCCAGCTCAGGTGGACTTTGCTCATATACCTCTGCTGACATCAAAATATATACAGTTTACCTTTTATCATACTACTAGTAACTGAGAATGCTTTAAACTGAAATGTGTGAATATACTACATAGGTTTAAATGTAGTTTCACTCTTTGGCTTCTTGAGGAAGTCTGGTCCCTGCAAATAAATGAAAAATGTTGACGTTTTCATGGTATATCTTATTTGTACCCTGTCATGAATACAGTGTAGTGTTGTCAGAGATGGGAGTCTTCTGTGAAGATGAATTGTTAACAACAAAGGCTGAGAATCTGGTCCAAAAATGACATTTGCTGCTGTGTACGAAATTTGTCTACACCTCTTTTTTTGTCCACCTTTGAACATTTATAGTCTGCTGAATTGAAAGCTGATGTTTTGAAACCTGCTCGTGTATTAAATGATGTGAGAAAGTATAGCCTTTAAGATGAAACATCACATACAGTCATCTCTGACAGACTTGAATTTGAGTCTGTGCTTGCCCTAAAGTGATAGAACGCTAGCTTTGTAAAAAACAGCTTCACTACATCACACACACACACACACACACACACACACACACACACACACACACACACACACACACACACACACACACACACACACACACATATGCATACACGCACACGTTTGTCTCTTTCCCCTTCCCAGCTAGTTAAGTTTCTGTAGTGGTGCGCTTTTCTTTCTTTCTGCTTTTTCAGTTTGAGAAGAATTTACCAGTCAAAGGAATAAATGAATATGACTCATTGTTTTCGGCTTTGGAATATTGCTGACTACACGCATTTTTCTCTTTATTTTTATGTGTTCCATCCCATTTGATTCTATGAGTACAGAACACGGCTTTATCTTTGAAAAACAGTCATTTAATTATGTCAGTAGAATACTGATTTTAAGCATTTTGTGATCCAAGTTCCAGCTTCACAGTAATAATGCTATTTAGAATACAGAGACCTTGCAGATAGTTTTGCGGTTTTCATCAAATGTTCTGTGGCAAAGCTGGCATAGAAGCAATACCAAATACAAAACAATAAGGGGTGTTTATGGCAACCTTTTTAGTTTTTGTTAGAGGCTTTTTCTATTTTGGATGTAAGAATGTATACCGCAGGATGATATTTTCTAAATTGCTGTCTTCCTACAAGACAGTTTATTTATAATCCGTTCTTCACAATGGGTACAAATCTACCTGTAGTACTTACTGTTACGTTAAAATCTCTACACATGCTTACTGTTTCATGTTGTATATTACTAAATTTAATTGGGATTGTCCATTCACTTCTTTCCAGGTTTAAGGTAGGATTTCTGTCTATAACAGCCTTCCCAGTGTTGTGTCCATTCTAAACTTGAAAGAAAAGGGTACTAGCTTTGTCTTGTATATGTTATTGAAGACATTTCATTGCATTAAAACACTTTACTGTGTCTGTGTATGTAAGAATATAGCGAATTTGAAAAATTGCAAAAATGTTAAACTTGTCTGTTCCAAAACGCTTTACTGAATGGAAAAAAAGCAGTGACACCCAGTAAACTTGGATTTTCAAACTCTTCTTGCTCCATTGTAATAATGCAGTCATTAGTTTGTGCTGAGAAACATAACTTCATTGTGAGTCAATGTCATTTAAGATGAGATGGGCTGGCATTTTGTCATAGGTATCCTGACCAGCTAGCAGAGAAAGACATTCGATAACCAGAACACAGGACAGATGAAGTACATGAAGCCAGGCTGCAGCATTGGATGGCAGCACACATGAGAAGGAGATAAAAGACAAGGAAACATCATTCTTAGCAGTGTGGGTACATGTTGAGGGCCAAGACAGGAGCAAATTAAACAGCAAAATCAGGAAGCTATAGACACAAAGAGCATAACAGTGATGACATTGTAATTTGTCTTACCAATCATGAAGGCAATGTGGAGGTTCCCTCAGTCATGCAGTATCAGTGATGTCATGCAATCCCTGTACCTCGTGCAGCATCTGATCTGTTCCATGTGTATAGTTATGGAGGCTACATACAGGGATAGAAAAAGAAGAGCAAGTGGGTCACCTGGGTGGTGAAAATGGTATGAGCTTGCATATACAATTAAATAATAGGAACATAGGATCATAGGAAGTTACTAGGCTAATGGCCCAAGGGTGCTTACAAGCCTAGCCAAAAATACTCTTGTTACCACAATCAGCACCTGTTGCCCCTACCCAAGAGGGACACAGGTGGAACCCCTGGGGTGAGTTTACAGTTACCCATCCAGTTGTCCAGACTGCATTTGAAGAGGGACAGTCAGGTGCACTGTTTGGTGTGAACTGGGAGTCTATTCCAAAGGTGTGATAACCTCTGGGAGCCAACTCTGTCTCTCTAGCAAGGTCTGTCGATGTCACTTACCAGGTTTATGTCCTTAGAGTGAGTAACCCATGTGCCATTTGATTTGTGGATGTGCAGCATTTCCAATAGAGCAGGGTCAGAGATGACCTTATATGCAAGGCAGAGATCACCTCTGAGTAGTCTGTATGAAACAGAATAAAGTGACTGTGATTTCAGCTGATCCACATAGGATAGCTACTGAAGACATTAAATTTTTCTTGTGAGGAACCTTTGTGGTCTCTCCAATTGCTGCGGTATATTCCAAAAGGGACATTATACTCAATTATTGGCCTAATGAGTGAAAAGTACAGGGAGGCGATAACTTCTCCTTTTCTTGAGGCAATACCCTTACTTATGAGATGAACCATACATAATGTTCTTTTTACTACTGTGGAAACATGGCAATCAAAGGAAAGGTTACTGTCAACCTGATTGCCCAGAACTTTCACCACTGAGTACGTACTTAACAGTATTGCCACTGATGTGGTAATTTGCAGGAACATCTCCCTTACTGAAAGGGATGATAATACATTTTTTTGCGTTGGGTTTGAGGCCATGACTTTGGCACCAGTTATTTTCTTGCATAAGATCTTCTTGAAGGATGTTGACATCATTTGGAGATTCTATGACCGCACCCAGTTTGCAGTCATCAGCAAACTTTGTCAGTCACAATCCCTTGATTTTAGCTTGTACTTTGGAGAAATAGATTCCAAACAGTACAACTTCCAGGATTGATCCCTGTGGAATGCCACTGGTTAAGGGTCTGCTGTTGAAGGTGGATTCCCCTATTTTGACTGTATGGGTGCTATTAGTGAGTCAGCTCCCAACACACCTTATGATATAAGGG
The DNA here is from genome assembly GCF_019279795.1 of Protopterus annectens. Classification (NCBI taxonomy): domain Eukaryota; kingdom Metazoa; phylum Chordata; order Ceratodontiformes; family Protopteridae; genus Protopterus; species Protopterus annectens. Next base: position 681,561,047 of record NC_056729.1, read on the forward strand.
TTGATATCTAGCAGGGAGAGTTTGCCAGTGATGCCTGGATGAGGGATAGTGTAAAATGCCACGGCTAGGTCTAGGTAGGCTGTATGCACAGGCTTCCCCTCATCCAGGGCCCTGGTGACTATATTGAAGAAGTTCACCAGGTTTAACAGGCATGATCTCACCTTGACAAATCCAAACTGGGTAGGATCTAGTGTTTAGAGATTACCTATATCTTTGTTGATATGGTCCTTGATGATTCTCTCCATGGCCTTGCAGATAAGCCTAGTCAGGCTGATAGGTCTGTAGTTCCCAGGGTCAGTAGAATCACCACCTTTCTGCAAGGGGATAATGTTGGCTGTTTTCCATTCAGCTGGGATGAAGCCGGTGCTTAGACTGTGACTGAAGAGAGTACCCAGTGGTGATGCTAATTCTTGTTTGAGTCCATGTAGGGGACAGCCTTTAATGTTATCAGGTCCCAATGATGCTGTGTTTTTGACCTTAGAGAGGATATTTACAACCTGCTCTTTAGAGATACAAGGTAGGGGACAGGTGATAGGGATGTCATGAGGTATGTGTAGTGGGGACAGGGGAGTGAGGTTTTCACTAACCTATCAGCTAACAGGTTGGCTATGTCCACCAGCTCAGTATATGTGTTACCATTAATTACCAGTTCAGCGCAAAGCTGGGCCTTACCTTTTAGGTTACGGATGTAAGTAAAGAATGCCTTATGGTTGTTCTATGTTGAGGAAGCTAACTTGGATTTGAAGTTTGCCTTGGAGGACTTAATAAGAAATCCTATTTGCTTATTTAAGCTGAGAAGGGAGTGTCTCTCTTTTAGAGCCTGCTCCTTCTTACTCTTGGACAACAGTTTCTTCCTTTTATTATAGAGCCTGTTAATGGCGGTTGTTCACCAGGCAGGTTTGCTGTTCCTTGAAGAGCTTGTTTTGGTCCTACAGTGGTTCTGTATGCAAGATAGTGCCTTAGAGAGTCACTGAAACCATATTTCCTCTTCATCATAGGTAGAGTCCTAATTAGTGCAGTATGTCTAATTTTGAGTCTGTTTCAGAAAGATGAAAGTGAAGACAATTTAGACTATGGTGGTGGAGCTACGTTTTTGGAATGGTGAGGTACGTTACTGTATGAAATACACATATGTACAGGGTTGCTGAATATTTGGCAGAACAGGATCCCTCCATTCCCAATGTTCCATCAGTGGTGTCTTATCTCTGGTGTGTCTTAGGCATTTTCTTTAATCTCTTCCATTGTTTTATTGTTAACACAACAAGTAAAACGTGTTGTTTGTTAGTTGTGATTTACCAACATCACTGAGAAATGAAATAAAAATAGCTCTGATGGATTTCAGGCCAACCAAGGTACAGCATGGCAACAGTACATACAAATAGCAGATGTGACCTGTCATGATATTCAGAATGTGAACACAAGGACCACTGTAATGAGGCAGCCAGCTGATGGCTCAATATACAAAAAGAAAGAGAAGGCATATGAAACACAGGACAAAAACATAAGGCGTTGGTACAGCTGGCTGAAGACCAATCATATGAATCCTGGTTTGTTGCTTTAGTTCTGTGAGATGCTGATACTCTGAAGCCACTATATACTGTTTCCCAAAATACAGTAAATTTGGAGATTATTATGGTTAATAAGGGTGTAAGACATCTCTCCCTGCATGTGGGTTGTGAGGTTGAAGCCCTCGCCTATCCACTCTAAGTTCACAGTAGTATTCTTCTGAACAAACCTCCTCACTATAGTAAGATTCATATGGTCAGTCTTTGTGAAGCCAACCTATGTCTAAACTAAGTGATACAGAGCCTGAAATAATTCTAAATAAAATTGCCAGTATAACAGCTATGAGTAAATCACAGTATGATGAACAGAGGTATAGGGTCAGGAAAAAAAACTAAAATAGTTTCAGGAATGACTAAATTGGTCATGCAAAACAAAATGAAGATAAAGATAATAGAGATGAGGCCACTAATACTAAAACAACAGTACAGGGGCAAAAGTGAGATGAAACCATACAGTTTAATGGCTGCAGTATTAATATAGCTTTGATGGAGTTAAAACAAATGAACCTCAAACATAGAAGATTAGCCTCAGCAAAGACAACAAGAACCGAAAAACCACTGAGGCACCTGCCCAGGAAAATCTTTGTCAGATGTAAAGTGAAGGAAGTAAATCTCAAACACAAACTAGATTTTAAAGTGTAATAGTAGAACATTGAACTCTTTCGTCCCTAATAACTAACGTGACTTCTTCAGTACAAATATGCAATCTCCGCAGTTTACTAATATATCAAAGTAATTAAACAATTATCCAATCAAATGATTTGACATATGCAGACCTATAAAATAAATACAATAACATGTTTCTAAAGTTAAAATTGCATAAATAAAGTAAAAAAAAATAAATTGTAATAAACTTTATAATTTGGCAGCTCTTAATTTCAACACACTATGGAAAACATACCATTTAGACCAGGTGGAGTACTAGCATCAAGTCTTAACTGTCACTGGAGCTCATAGTACTCCAGTGTGTCCAACCACGCACCCCCCCTCCGGGATTGGGCAAAACCTGTTCTAAAAATTAAAAGCAAAAAATTTTCTGTTATTGATACAGTTCAGTTTCTGATTATATAAGGCATTACTATCCCTCTGATTTTTGATTTCATAATAATGTTCATATATACGTTTTTTAAAGCCCTCTCCCTTTTGCCAATATAGAATGATTGGCAAAAATCACAGAAGGCAATGTAAACCACTCCAGCTGTATTGCATTCACATGTTTTGCATAGCCTAAACTCTAGAGGGATCTTAGTAAGTTTCAATACCTGTTGCTTGAATATATATTTACAATATTGGCATGATCCACATTTTAACATACCCTTGCTTTCCTGGCCATAAAAGTTTGTTACACCATGTGAGCTTCCTCTTTCTAATTTTTCCTTCAAATTCAAGTGTCGTTTAAAAATAAATTGAAGGCTGCTACCCAGGGATCTATTAATACAAGCACCACTTTGTATAAGTTTCCAATTGTTCTTGACAATATTTTTAAAGTCATTAGAGGTGTTACCATATTTAGTAATCATAGTGTGTTCATAGTTATTTGTATTATTATCCTCAATGCCTAACTTAATTATCCTTTTACCGAAATCACATGAAAACTACTTTGTCTTTTCAAAAATACTTCATTTTTTAATTTCTTCCAACAATTTAGGTGGATATCCTCTGCTTAAAAACATATTAATTAATCTATCTATTGATTTCAATAGAAAAGCATGTATCATCCGACACGATTCTTAAAACTCTGACCATCTGCCCTTTAACTAGGCTCCTTTTTTGATGGTAGGGGTGGTTGTTTGAGAAATGTAAAAAAGTATTTGAAAATGTCAGTTTTGTATATAAATTAAATTTAAAACCATGAGCCTGGATATCTTTGGATAATGTAATATCTAAATAATTTATGGAGTCCTTTGGTTAGTTAAATGTAAGTTTTAAAATTTCTGTTGTAGAATTTAAGAAAGTCACAAATTCTTTGAGTTGGATATCATCACCCTTTCAAATTAAAAATTTGCTGTCACTGTTGACCAAAAGATAAGCACTGTTCTCTTGTGGGTTTGTGATTTCCACAACAGTTACGGCAATTGGCCATGAAGCTGGGTGGGGGCACATATTTTGACTTTGCAGACTCACCCTTATGCTTCACTGAGCATGCTCTGGAATGTGCTGGAATGACTTGAGGTTTCTCAGGGATTGTTACAGAACCTGCAGTAGCTGCCATGTCCTTGGGCCTGTTTCTTTTAACCATGTGCTGCGTACTATTAACATGAGCTTTGTCACTATGCCTTTCACTGCTATTCTCATTTGTAACCATACTTATGTGTTTTTCTGTAAGCTCATATGTCTGACAAATCTCAATGCTCTTATTCAACGTTAAGTCACTGTCTTGAAGCAAAATCATTTTCACTGTGTCATTATTAATATCACACATAGGCCTATATTTTATCAACTCACCTCTCAAATCACCAAATCTGCATGTTTTAGCCTTATTTCTCAAGTCAGTTATACATGCTGCAGATGTTTCACCAGGCTTTTGATCCTGATTCCTTATGTCGAATAAGTGCCTTTCCATTGTAATATTCATTTGGGGGTCACACATTTTTCTAAATTTATGTTTTAAGCACGCTGGGTGTTTCCTTGTTTCAGCCGGTACCTCTGCAAACACAGCAGGAGCATATACAATGAACACTCTCTTTCAATGGATTCTGAGCAGGAATACTATATTTTCATACACGTTGCTTTTTCTGACAAAGACCCACATACAAAGGCATTTATTTTGCATAATTTAGCTGGTTCAAACACTCTCCAATTTTCTGCAATATTGTTATTAAACAAGCGGTGCAGGTCTGCAAAATCTTTCTGCCATGCTCACAGAATATAGTAAAACACAATGCAAAATGGCCATTGTAATTATGTACAAACATGGACACACACACTAGGTACGTGTAATAATATTCAAATGCACATTAAAGTTTTTGAAATACTGTACTCTGCGAAATATGCTTTGAAATAGCTGTACATTGCAAAATAGTCTTTGAAATAACTTTATTTTGTGAAATAATTGCACTGTAATACTGCACACATTTACAAAGACTTTGCATACTTTGGATATTTTGAATAGCTTTAGTTAATACAAAACAGTAGCACATAGTGAAAAAATACAGTCATTTTCCCTTTTTTGTATATTTTATGTGATTCGGATATTATTTCAAACATTTTTGTAATTATTTTGAATATTTTTTATCATTTTTTTGCAGTTTTGGACATTTCATTTAATAAGAAATTTGTTTTGAATATTCTGAGTGCTTTGTTTTATATTTGTAACAAAAGAAATCATTTAAGCAATTAGTACTTGAAATTTGTTTCTGACCTGTTTTGTTTTTGTGAGTCATTTGAGCAGTAGGGATGCTACACCCCTATATATATATATATATATATATATATATATATATATATATTCCTCCAACATTAACCGGTTGCCTCATAGCTGTGACTTTGGATCACCTTCTGAAAACATGTCACTCTTCTGATGTGCATTAAGAAGACGTTGAGGCTTGGGTGTTCATTTAAGTTGTTTATTGTGTACAACTACATCAGGATGGATGGCAGGAATATTAAACTTAAACTATCTAACTGAATGACTACATAGTTGCTTGCTCTCACTCTGGCTTCTCACTCAAATGTCACTCTTGCTTCCATGTGCTCGGTATGTATATGCATGTGCTGACTCATTGGAAGGTTCTTAAAGGTATATCACACACACTGATCTACACCATACCCATCCTAACAGTACTACATCCAAGTTTATGTAGCTGTTCTACCTCAGTCAAAATGCAAATAAATAACACCCACACGTATTCTGTAAAATCTTGCTTATAGTCAAGGTAATGCTAAAAATCAATGAAAGTTAACCAAAAATGTTTCCATAACACACAAGTTAGATATTTGTGAAAGGAAAGAAATCTTTCCTTGCAATATTCAGTACTTCACATACAGTTAGTTTAGACTTTGATTTCCATTTTCCAGTAATTGCTTTTTTGGCAGCCAACAGAATTAAACTTAACAAGGCCTTATTATTTCTAGGCAATTCGGATCCTGTATCCCAGCTCAAAAATCATTTCCTTGGTTACAACCATTTGCTCACCTAGTATTATACTCCCAAAACATGTGTTCCCAGCTACATCTTTCTTCCTCATCACACCTCCAATATTTGCCATCTACCAGAGAAAAAATTCTTTCGAGTCTGCTTGTAGTACAAAAATACCTATGCAAACACTTCCAAACAAAAATCCTAAATATTCTAGACTTTGTTGCATATTTGGGAGCCATTGTTCTCCCATTGTTTCCTCGTGAATTGCTTATCCAGTTTCTCTTCTCAATCTTTTTCTAGCCTCCTCTTATTGATTCCCATAGTTATTGTGCAGTATTTTATATGCCCTACTAATTACCCCTTTTTAACATCCAGCTTCTGTTCTAAATTCAGTTAAAAACTGTACCAGAGCAAGTCTTCACCTAACATTTTCCTATCCCTTTCTGTTTGCCTATACTCAGATATTAATACCTGATAGGGGGAGAAGTCTCTAGCCTGCAGACCAAATGTCATCTTGGCCTCTTCCCATTTTATTATCTTTCCCTCTTTAGTTATATGCTCCCAATACTTTGCTTCCTTTGCCATTTTTTTTAAAAGTAAATACTAGCCCCTTCTTGCCTATTCTCTGTACCCCTAATTGCAGGCATCCCATATAGGCAAAAATCCCCTTTCTCCATTCTCATGTTGGCTTAGTTCTTAGAATACTTTCTGCACTTTACGAAAATAATATTCTGTATGGCTGTTGTTATTCTCCTTAAAGATCTGCATCCAAAATGCAGTTCTCTCATTCCTTGAATTTCCCCACTGTTCATCATCATTCCTTTTTACTTTGAATTATAGGTTTCTGGTTGTGTTTTATATATATATGAGCATTTACTGTGTAGCTCTAAAATATCCCTTCAAATTATGTAATCCTAAACCACCTTAGAAGAATCATCTTATCCCACCTTCCTGTCCCAGAATAAATCATTCAACTTTGTATTACTAACCTTCCACAACTTCTCCTCTGGCTGATGAAAATATGCCTGACCTATATATAAAACTAAAGGGAATAAAACAATTTTCACTGCTTGTATCTTGCTATCCATATCCATAAACAAGAACTTCCAGTTTCTCAGTTTTTATATTATCTTTTGTTTAGTCTCTTCCCACATATCCTTAGCTGCCATAACAAAATCCTTTTTAGTCCATTCTTCCAAATCCTTCATTTAACCTTGTCCCCATAAATATGGGTGTTGTTGGGCCAATGCATGTGTGGGTACATAGTTTACAACTATAACTTTTATTTTTATCTTCGTTAATTTTATATCCCAAAAAGACTTGAAACTGTCTCATTATATTCCTCATCACTACTGTACAAGAAGTAATGAATATAATAACAGAGAAAAAGCAACTGGAAATGGAATCTTTAGGAAAGAATAGGAACAAATTCCATAGAAAAAAATGGGAATTATGGGAACAATACATGCAGAATAATATTTTGGAGGAGGAATGAGGTTTAAAATAAGGCAGGATTTGAATGAGCTATGTAATGTTTCACTGACAACGACCAGATAAATTATAATTGATATATAATGTTTACAACTAAAAATATGTCAGTATGGTTTGTTTTCATTTATATAAATGTATGATTGCCTGTGTTATAGGTGACAATTTAATAAAGCTGTTTCCTGTTTAAAATAAAAAAGATATTCCACAACACTAAAATGTCCGTTCCTGGTTTTATCAGGTACAAAATAATATTGTCTGCAAATAAAGTCAACTTTTCATGTTTGCCCTGCCAATTGTATCCTTGACTTTCTGAGTCCATTGTTTTCTTTGCCAATATCTCTAAATATAAAGCAAATAACAAAGACGAAAGAGGACATCCATGACAGGTTCCTCTGATCAGACACAAGTTGTCAGAAAGGAACCCTCTCACTTCAAATTTTGCCTCCAGTCCCTTATATATCTTCTTAATTACCCTTATTGTTTTATCAGGGAATGCAAATGCTTCCATTGCCCTACTCAGAAAATCCCAGATTACTCTGTCAAATGCTTTCTCTGCATCAAGACCCACTAACAACAGCAGCATTTTCTTGCACTCTGCTACCGTCTGGATCATCATTGCTCTGTTAAGGTTGTCAAATGTTAGCCTCCCCTCCACAAAATTGCATCGATCCATATCTATCAAGTTTGGTAACATATTTGCCATTCTTTTAGCTATTATGGACATAAATACTTTTTGCTATTATAGACATAAAAAGTTTAAAACTGAAATGGACCTATATGAAGGTACGTATGATGGGTTCTTACTATCTTTAGGTGTTACAGCCACCAAAGGTTTCTTCCAGGATGCTGGTGCATCTCTCTTAAACATAACCTTCCAGATCTTTATAATTTTCTTTACTCCTAACTTCCAAACTTCCATGGGAATATCATCTTTTCATGGAGACTTTCTTGTAGTTTTAATGTACATCAACCATTTTTATCTCATCTCTTCTTATCTTAACTGTTAATTGTTGAGCCTCATCTACCTCTAACCTTGGCATACTTATCTTCTATAAATGTTTCCATGTGTGCTCTTTCTTGAATTCTACATTTCTCTGCTTTATATAAATGTTCATAAAATTTCTGAAATATTTATAATATGTCTAGTGGACATCGAATTATTTTTATTGTTATAGGTTCTCTAAATTTAGCAACTATATTTCTACTTTCTGTTGCCTAAGTCATTGCACTAAAAATGTTTGTGCTCTGGAGTTATCAAAAAAAGTTGCTTCACAGCAGTCTTTCTAATCTCATGCATATTATCCAGAAACTCCCTTATTTTCTCTTTAGCACTCTGCAGTTGCACCTCTTCTTGTTCTGTGAGATTCACTTTTGTCAGACCCTCTAAATAATTCCTGTTACTTAACCATATATTTTTATTTTATTTGTACCCTATTTTTAACCTCAGTTTTCTTTTTATCCCAATCACTAGCTATGACTTCTGAAAAAAAATGTCTTTCTTGCCTAATAACTCTTGAGTAATTTCTACCACCCATTCCTCAAATTCTTCTCTTTTTAATAGGTAGATGGGGAATGGCAGTGTCTCATTTTCACTTCATTACCTTGCATTTTTATCTTAGTTGTTTTTTTGTGCATGATTTGAAATAATTATTGGATGTGTGTTAATGCTTTCAATTAAATGCACATGTTCCAGTGAAATATAATTTCTGTCTAGTATAGTCCAGTTATTGTACCTTGGGAAATAGTATGTACATTTTCTCCAAGTTCTTATTATTGAATTCATGTCTTCCATACCAAATATTTTCATAAATGTATTACAAAATCTACTCTTGTTTGTTGTACTTTCCCTTCTCGGTCCCCCAGATACAGCCTCAGTATTACAAATCAAATTCCAGTCCCCATTTATAAATAATATTATCTGCTGAAAATGTTCTTAAGCTTCACAATAGCTGTTTTAGGTTGAATATAAATACATGCCAGAGTAATCCACTTCCCTTGCCAGTAGCACCTTAATAATGCAAATGTACTGTTATTATTTTGTTTTTCTACTATTTGTATTGGATCTCCTCTAGCAATTAATATTAGTTTCCTTTCCATTTGTCCCTGATACTCTGCTAAATATCTACCCTGAAATATTTTCTTTATCAAATTCACACACTCATTTCTTTCCAAATGTGTCTTTTGTAGCATTGCTATTTATACTCTGAATTTCCTTACATAATTCAATACTCTTATCTTTTTGTCTATACCTGTGAGGCCATTAACACTGCATAATAGTATAGACAGTATAGTCATTATGATAAGTTATTATTCCCATCTATTATATTTGACTTTTTTTAAATGTCTGTTTCTAGCTTTTGTGTTACATACCACTAACTAATGTTTGGCAGGTTGACCTTTTATACATTTGCTTCTTTTCATCTCCATTTGAACCTATGTCACATTTTATGTGACTTTTTGTTTTACTAAAGACCCGCTAACAAAAAAAAAGGAAACACACCTATTAACTTAAAACAAACACATAAAACTATATACATCTTCAAATAATGAAATGCAATCCTCCTGATAGGAACAATTCTTCCAAATCACACACAGGCATAACCTAACCTAAAATTAAGGTTATTCACACAATGACTTATCACATCATGTGCTTAATTGCTATCTGTTCTTGTTTTATCTTTCTTCCCCTTCCAGATGTGAAAAATAATTTGCATGCTTTTATAAAACCTTACCTTTAAGCCTTAAAAAGTTATCTGGCTTTTATTAAATACCAGTCAGTTTTTCTACCTGGAAACATAAGAATAAAATGTACAGCTGCCTTCAGCTGCAGAATTCTCAAACTTGAACATTTATTTGCTAAAGGAAAAATCATTACATTCAGTGTTCTCTTACTTGCTTACACACACAAAAAATGTGATTAGATTAAGCCATGGTCCTTAATCCAGACATTCACCTTTGCAAAAATAACTTTAAATATATTATAATCTGTGCACTTTTACACTCCCATTCCTCACCTGAGCAACCCAAGAGTACAGCATATAAATGTAAAAATGCTTTTGTCCAGCCTTTCTTCTCTTTTTGCATAGCAATGGTTATATTTCTTAAATATAAAAAGGAGAAAAGGGGCACTTGTTTAGTTACAATAACTGAACCTGCTTTACTATATAGCATACAGTTTATATTTATACCAATATGGTTAAGAAGAAAGTCTGTTTTACATGTAATTATGTTTTTCCTTTCTTTTTAGTGTCCTTCCAACATTAATGGCATGAAGTGGGGTATACAATTTTCAGTCTCCCACAAGTTTAACAAAGTCAACAAAAGTTCAGTCTTTCCGCTTTTTCTTGTAAATCCATATTTCACAAATGTGATTGATGCTTTATAATCTTGCATTTATTCACTAATTTCTTCCTATTTATCTCCATCTCCTAACCCCAGACTTTGGTTCAAGTCCAAGGAACTCCTAATTATTGAAGTCATCTCATGTGCTTTTTCTGTCTTTTGAGCATTTTCCTTTGAAAAGTTGGAAAAGGTTTCACTGGCAAAATCTCTCTATGAGCTTTATTATCAAACAAGAATAATCTTTATTAAACCATCACTTATGACGTAAGCAATCATACATTTATATAAATGAAAACAAACCACATTGATACAATCCTGGTTGCAAGCATTTTACATCACAAACCATACTGACACACTCCCAGTTGCAAACATTATACATCACTTGTAATCTACCCAATTGTTTTCAGTCAAACATTACATAACTCATTAAAGTCTTGCCTTCTTTTAAACCTCTTTCCTCTCCTGTTTGTATTGTTCCCATAGTTTTCATTTTTTCCTATGTAGTTTGCTCCTACCTTTTTTAAAATATCTCAATTCCAGTTGCTTTATCTCTGTTACTATATTCACTACTAATATAGTTGGTTTAGAGTTTGATTTCCATTTTCTAGTAATTGCTTTTTTGGCAGCCAGCATAATTAGAGGCAGTAAAGCCTTACCATGTCTAGGCAATTCTGATTTTGTATCATAGCTCAGAAAAATCATCTCCCTCATCACACCAATCTTCCCACCCAGCATCTCTGACAGTGCATCCCACAGGGAATCCTTAAAGTCCACCGACTGACTGCACTCCCAGAAAATATGTTCTCAATTACCTCTTTATTCCCTGTCACACCTCCAACATTTGCTATTTACTTGAGGGAAAATCCTCTGGAGTCTACTTGGGGTATAAAAATATCTATGTAAACATTTCCAAGCAAAAATCCTAAATCTTCTAGATTTTTGTTGCATATTTGGGAGACATACATATATCCTGCCATTGTTTCTTTGTGACTTGCTTATCCAGTCTCTTTTCCCAATCCTTTTTAACCTTCTTATAGTTATCATGCAGTATTTTATATGCTCTACTAATTATTCCTTTTTTTAATGGAAGCTTCTGTTCTAGATTTTACTAAAAACTCTACCGGTGCTGATCTTTCATTTAGAACCTCCCTATTTCTTTTTCTTTGCCTACACTCTGATATCAGTCCTTTATTGGGAAGGCAATCTGTAACCTGCAGTCCAAGAAAGTCCAAAGATGAAAAGCCAAAGCAGGAATCCACAGTAGACACTGAAGCGCTTTTCGTCGAGGTATTAAGACTTCATCAGAAAAACCTAATACAATAAACACTTCATTTAAATAGTAAACCCAGCCTCTCATTGGTTTAAAATAAAACATCACTTCCTTTGTAGAACAATTATGTATTAAACAATAACATACATCAAAACTCTAGAAATAATGCATAACAAAACTTTAAAAATACTTGTTAACTCACATAAAAAAACATAGATTTTAGCTTCAGTACAGAACTAATAGAAATCCTGTCATTTAATCCAGGAGCTTGGCATGCATTAGTCTTGATCTGCCACTTAAGCTCCGTGAATTCTAAAAATTCATCAGAAGGTCCACTTCGTGGTCCTAGGTCCACTTAATCTATAATGAAAAATTTAAAAGAGTGTATTGGGAACGGTGATGTGCCTGAACAGAGCATTGTTCTCATTCCTATGCTTAATATCATAGGTGTGTTGATATATTCTCTGTCTGAGTTCCCTAATAGTTTTTCCCACATAGTAAGCATCACATGACCCACATAATGCAACATAAACTACCCCCTTGGAGTAACAAAAATGTTTCCTAATGGGAGTGATGTACCCCAAATTTTTGATTTTAATCTTATTAGTGTCCATCATGTATGGGCATTGGAGGCACCTAGCAAATTTATAGCTACCTCCCTGCCCTGGTTTTGGAATGCATCTTTCCACCAACCCTTTCAAGGAGGTCTCCTTCTTGTAGACAACTTGTGGTTTTCTTCCCAATCTATCATAAACATCCGAGTCCAAATTAAATATGGTCCAAAATTTCATCACAATGTCCTTGATGTCATAAAAATTAATGGTATAAGGATGAATGAGAGCTCTACTGAAACCATTCTGTCTTTCCTGTACAGCTGACCCACTAGGTGCATGGAACAAAAGGATACAAAAGGTCCCCACTTCTTTCTTATTAATTACTTCTTCAGCAATTTTGTTTATGAAGTTGACAGGGTACACTCTTTTCACAAACATGTCCTTCAGTACCCCACATTCTCTCAAAAAATCATTGAATTGGGAGACTATCCTGGCCAGCCTGACATACTGCCCATTAACTAATGCTTTATTTTGGTGTAGCGGGTGCCAACTGCTGTAATGTAGCAGTGAATTTGAGTATGTGGGCTTACGATACAAATGGGAGGTAATAAAGCCCTTAGTTACATGGTTCTTTTTGATGGTCACATCAAGATAGTTCAATGTTTCACTGTCCTTGTTCATAGTGAACTTCAGAAAACTGGTGGTTTCATTGATAAATGTGAAAAACCTATTCAGGTCATTTTCACCTCCCTTCCAAAATAGGACAGTATCGTTCATATAGCACCCAAACAGCACCCAATGGTCCTTGAACTCAGAGTTCAAAATGAATAAGTCCTCCTATCCAGCCAATACAATGTTTGCGAATACTGGGGCACAACAAGCACCCATTGCTACACCCTCTATCTGTTTGAACAGATGTCCTTTAAAGCTAATATAGTTATTCTCCAGGACTATTTCCATACATGCCCGAATGGTCAGGATGGTCTCATGTCCGAATCCAGTGTTATTACACAGAAAGTCATAGAACCATTCTAACCCTTGTTTATGGGGTATCACAGAAAAGAGGTCACAAATGTCAATGGTGACAAAAATAAGACCTTCTTGATACATATCTGGTTTTACTTTACTGAGAAAGTCCCAGGAGTCTCTAATAACAAACTCTCTCCCTTTAAGGACATGGTTCACCTTGCTGTCAACAAATTTCGCTAGTGAAAACGTTTTTGAAGCCTTGGTATCCAGAATGGGACGAAGGGGGGTGGTTGATAATGGACTTATGTATTTTAGGGATCCTGAATATTGTTGGAATCCTAGGATGTTTAGTCTGCAAAAATTCATAAATCTCAAGTGAAATCTGCCCATTCAATAACATTTGTTCAAGATTAAGATCAATGTCCCTATAAGCAATATTTAACTCATTATGTGATACTTCCATACAGATTTCACTGTATAAAAGCTCAAGCATTCTGCTGTTATAATCAATAAGGTCCATAACTACTAGTCCCCCATCCTTGTCAGGCTTCATTATTCTAACCTCTTTGTTAGCCAAAATGTCCTGCAGTAAATCTCTTTCACTGGTTGTTAAGTTGTAATATTCATCAGATCAACTATGCAAAGTCAAGTCTCTAATTTCCCTATCACAAAGCATTTCATACATTTGAATCATAGGATGCATGGGTGGTATAAATGTACTAGGCCTGTGTAATGAAGCATGGTACAATGTCAAATTGTCCTCAGGAAAATGCAATGCTAAATTTAACTTTCTTGTAAACAATTTAAACTGTATTAAGGTATTGACAATAGTGAAATTCCTTGCTGGAACAAAATTGAATCCTTTTGAAAATAATTCAACCCATTCAACACTTAGTAAAGTCTGACTGAAGTTGTAAATCGTAACATCACCAGATAAGTTTTTAATAATAGTGCACTCATTATTTTCAAGGTCACACAGGTTAATTACCTCTGATAAGTGTTCCATCTCCCCCTCCACTGACCCTGGTGACTGTTCTGACCATATCTCCCATTCATTTGTCTCCCCTGCCTCTGGTTCATCAATCTTTCTGATCTCCTCAGAGGCGGGGGATCTAACGGGGCATGGAGATTGGTGTTATTAGTTTCAACAATGTCAGTGTTAATGCTAACATCTTGCTCAACAGTCCTATTATACCATCCTACTTGATGTCCCTGTAGGGGGTCTGAGTATGCTCTCCCTGCAACATAATCAACCTTGTCTCTCAACAATTTCTTTTCCTTCCTTGTTTTCAAGTCTATTAATTCATTTTCAACATTTCTAAACACATTGTGAAAATCAGCTTGCTTATACTCAAACAATCAATTGTTTTTAATACCATTGTCCAGTTTGTTAATGTCTCTAATCAAAATGGCCATTTTGCGGTTGTTGTCAACAATTAAAATATGTAAAAGTTCACAACCTTGCCTGTTGAAGAATATGAGTAGATCCTAGTGCAGTTGCGAATCCTTTTCTAGCCCTGTGGAATATTTCCACATGTGGAGCTGTTTGGGAATCTGCTCTCGTCTGTTACACTCAGATAGGTATTTATTTTCAAGTTGTAACTTTTTACACTTAGTTAGCAAGTCTTTGAATAAACAAAACTGCTGATCCAAACTAGTCCCAATGTTGACATTGCTCGTACCATGCGTACTAAACTGAATACCAGTCCTGAGCCAATGCTCAACTGAAAATGCTGGCGTGACATCATGCACCACTTCCTGAGTGCTCTGTGGTTGAGAAACACCACAGTTAGCATTGGCACTAATTAAAACAGAGGGTTCCTGCCTACTGTTGTCATGAGAACTAGTTTGCTAAGCTGGGGTAATAAATGAACCAGCAGACCTCTGTGAACCGCTGATATTGTCAGTCAAAAAACAGTCTGATCCATTCCTAGTTAGAATAATGTCCACTTTTTTAGATAAATCAGCCACAGTAGCCGCCAATTGAGAAATGGACTGAAGTAATGCTTGTACATTACTGCTATCTGTACAAACCTGCTGTTCCTCTTCATCCATGCCAAAAACGAACCAGTAATAAACTACAAGCACAAACCAAGAAAGTCCAAAGATGAAAAGCCAAAGCAGGAATCCAAAGTAGACATGGTACCATACAAAAACGCCTTTTATTGATGAAATTGAAGCACTTTTCATCAAGGTATTAAGACTTCATCAAAATAACCTAATACAAGAAACACTTCATTTAAATAGTAAACCCCTGCCTCTCATTGGTTTAAAATAAAACATCACTTCCTCTGTAGAACAATTATGTATTAAACAATAACATACATTAAAACTCTAGAAATAATGAATAACAAAACTTTAAAAATACTTGTTAACTCACATAAAAAACATAGATCTTTCTTCCCTGTCACACCTCCAACATTTGCTATCTACCTGAGGAAAAATCCTGTGGAGTCTACTTGGGGTATAAAAATATCTATGTAAACATTTCCAAGCAAAAATCCTAAATCTTCTAGATTTTTGTTATATATTTGGGAGACATGCATATATCCTGCCATTGTTTCTTTGTGAGTTGCTTATCCAGTCTCTCTTCCCAATCCTTTCTAACCTCCTCTGATTGATTCTTATAGTTATCATGCAATATTTTATATGCTCTACTAATTATACCTTTTTTTAATGGAAGCTTCTGTTCTAGATTTTACTAAAAACTCTACCGGTGCTGGTCTTTCATTTAGAACCTCCCGATTTCTTTTTCTTTGCCTACACTCTGATATTAGTCCTTGATAGGGAAGGCACTCTGTAACCTGCATCCAAATAAATTCTTGGCATTTTCCCTTTCTGTCATCTTTCCCTCCATAGTTATTTGCTCCCAATACCTTGGTTCCTTTACCAGTTTTCTCCTATAAATTCCAGCCCACCTCTTGCCTATTGTCTGTATCCCTAATTGCAGTTATCCCTATTGGCAGAATCTCCTTTTTCAATTCCCGTGTTGGCTTAGTTCTTAGACTACTTTCTGCTGCTTTATGGATATAATATTCTGTATGATTATTTTTATTCTGTTTAAAGGCCTGTATCAAACAACCCAGTCTCTCCTTGTTTCTTGAGCTTTCCTCCTGTTTCAACATCATCCCTTTCCACTTTGAATTAAAGTTTTCTGCTTGTGCTATGTATAGGAGCCTTAACTGTGTAGCTCTGAAATACCCCTTCAAACTAGGTAATACCAATCCGCCCTGTTCTACTGGAAGAATCAGCTTATCTCACTTGACTCTTGCCATCTTCCCCTCCCAGATAAAGTCCTTCAGCTCTGTATTATTCGCTATCCACAACTTCTCCTGATAAACATATGCCTGACCTGTGTATAAGACTAAACGGACTAAAAATATTTGACTGCTTGTATCTTGCTATCCATATCCAGATAACAAATCTTCCATTTTTTGTATTGTTTTTGTTTAGTCTCTTCCCACATACCCTTAGCTGCCACACCAGAACCATTTTTAATCCATACGTCTAAATACTTCATTTTATCATGTTTCCATAAATAAGGATATTGCTGAACCAATTTGTGTGTGGGTACATAATTTACCTCTATTGCTTTTAAGTTTCATTAATTTTGTATTCCAAAAAGATATGAAACCATCTGAAGATGTTCCACAACACTGTAATGTCTGTTTCTGGTTTTGCCAGGTATAAAATAATATCATCTGCAAATAGAGCCAACTTTTCTTGACTACCATAGCAATTATATCTTTGAATTTCTGAGTCCCTTATTTTCTTTGCCAATAGTTCTAAATATAATGCAGATAAGAAGGGGGAAATAGGACAGCCCTGCCTGGTTCCTCTGCTCAACCAAAAATTATCAGAAAGGACCCCGCCCACTTTAATATTTGCCTTCAATCCCTTATATATCCTTCTAATCAATATTTTTGCCCTGCTCATAAAGTCCCAGCTTACTCTGCTAAATGCTTTCTCTGCATCAAGACCCACCAAACAAAAATGGTATTTTCTTGCATTCTGCCTTCCTTTGGATCATCAGTGTTTTGTTAATGTTGTCAGATGTTTGCCTGCCCTCCACAAAACCACATTAATCCATATCTAACAATTGTGACATTTATTTTGTCATTCTTTTAGCCATTATAGACATGAACACTTTACAATCATTGTTTCGTGTTTAAATTAGCCTGTATATAGCTGGATCTGATGGATCTTTACCCACTTTAGGTACAGCTACCACTACTCACTTCCAGGATGTTGGTACTTCTCCTCCTCTTAAAATACTGTCAAACAAAACTTTCCAGATCATTATCAGTTTTGTCCCACCTAGCTTCCAAACTTCCACAGGAATACCATTTATTCCTGGGGACTTTCTGAAGATTGGTTAAACATCGCAATTTTTATCTCATATCCTCCTATCCTAACCATTAGTAATTGAGCCTCATCTACCTCTTCTAACCTTGGCATATTTAATTCTTCCATAAACATTTCCATTTTTATCTTTTCTTGATTTCCATATTTCTCTGCTTTATACAGACTTTCACAGAATTTCCAAGAATATTTCTAATACCTATACAGGATCTCTTGTTACCTTCCTTGTTATAGGCTCCCTAAACTTGGTGACAGCCCTTTCTACTTTCTGTTGCCTGAGTTGTTGTGCTAAAAGTTTTTGTGCTCTAGTGTTATTATCAAAAAACAGTTATTTAATAGCAATCTTTCTAAACTCATGCATATTGTCAATGTAATCCCTTATTTTCTACTTAGCATTCTGCAGTTGATCCTCTTCTTGTTCTGTGAGATTCCCCCTATTCTACAATACTTTAACATTTGTCAGGCCCTCTAAATAATTCATTACTTCTTAACCATATCTCCCTTTCTTTTATTTCCCCCTTGTTTTTAAACTCTACCTTAATTTTATCCCACTCCCTTGCTATATTTTCAGAAGAAAGTTATATCCTTTTTAATAGCTCCTGAATAATTTCCACTACCCATTCCTTAAATTCTTCTCTTTTAAGCAGATAGGTGGGAAAGCGCCAGTGTCTCATTTTTTTCCTTATTGATTTATTTGTCATTTGTTAACCAGGTTGGTTTAACCGAGCCAAAGACCATTTTCAGTGGAGACCCAAGGAGAAAAGCTGTAAATGAATAGGAATTTACAAATACAGTAGAAAAATGTTTCAACATTACATGAAGTAAAAGACAATATAGAAAGATTGAAATACAACATACCACTCAAGTAGGATTTAACCATTACATAAAAGTTTGGGTAAATTTACATGCATACATTCCAAACCTTGTACAAAAAATAATTCAAGCTTGAGATACAACATACCACTCGAGTTATCATTTACATATATACAAGGAAGTATTTAGTGACTTCTCATCATGCTTAGCATGAATAGCAGTGAGTTTGAGAAACTGGGGTAGTAATTTGTCTGAAGATGGGGAGCAAGGTTTAAGTTTTTCTAAGAGGGATTTAATGTAGGCAGTTGGGACCAGTTTGAAAGAGTATGGAGAAATCTTCATAGTGGTGGCTGAAATATGTGAAGCGTTATTATTTTTTATTCATGGTGGTAAGTTTGCTGCTAGAGTCAATGAGTTAAGAAGTGAGGAGGTTTCTTAGGGCATTTTATTAGGGAAGGGGTTTGGGGTAGTGGGTTTCCCAGGGTGGAGAATTTTATTAATGGTTTGCCAGAATTTTTTTAGGTTTGGGTAGTGGGAAGATTGGGCCTCATAGCAGAAGTTTTTCTTATCTTTGTTAATTTTCTTTTTGGTGAGGTTTCTAAGTTGTTTGTATTTTTGGTGTATTGAAGTGGATATGGTTTTTAGCCATTGTTTCCAAGTGGCATGTCTTTTTTTCAGGAGGGTGTAAGTTTCTTTTGTGAGCCATGAGACATGGTTGGCTTTAATCCTAATCTTTCTAATTGGGACTAAGGAATTAAGTATTTTGTGGACAGTATGTTTAAATTCTAGAACTGCGTCACTGAGGGGCAAGTGTCAGAGTTTGGACTAGTTGACTAGTGACAGCCTATTATTGATGGTTTCAGCATTAAAACAGGAAAGGTTGTGGCAATCTCTGTATAGGTGGAATCTGTGAATTTGCAGAGAGTGTCTTTGCACATAAATGGGGAGGTGATCACTAAGGGAGTCGAGAAAGGTGCCAGAGTTATGGTAGAGTTCAGGGTTAGAAATTAGGAACCAATCCAAAATGGAGCTATTGCTGTTTTTGTTTAGTGTATGATGTGATTAGCTTACTGAAGCTGTAGAGGTTAATGCTAAAGTTAGGAGAGCTGGTAGATAATTTATTCCAGTCAATGTTGACATCCCCAAGGATAATAGTTTCATAAGGTATATGGAGTGTGATCCATGACAGGATAGGTTCATGGATGGAAATGTCCAGGAGGTATATAGATGGCCCCAATAGCACATTTTTCAGTGGTTTAAATGGCAGTTAAGAATAAGTAGTAGAGCCGGGTGAAAGTCTGGAAGTGGTATAGAAAGGGGAGATAAGCTAAGTTGCTTGGAGTAGAGGACAACAATCCCTCCTCTTTTTTTGGAGAGTCTGTCTTGCCTGTAAATATTATAGTTGGGTGATAGCATTCCTATATTAGAGGTTTGTGGCTTTAACCATGTTTAAGATATGGATAAGATGTGTGGAGAGTAGTGTGCTATCCAGGACTTCAGGTCAGTGCTTTTATTAAGTAGACTTTGTATGTTACAGTAGATAGTAAAGTGTTTGGTAGTAGAGTGGAGACAAGGTAGGTGTGAGGTGGGTGATGAGACAGAGGTGGAGGGTGAAGGGTTTAGGAGGCCAGGATTGGGGTGGATGTCCCCTTCTAACAGAAGAGTTTTCGTTAAGAGGGTGGATTTAGTATGGTGAAAGTAAAAGTACAAGGACTGGTACTTGGTTTTAGAGGAGGTAGGGGTGATAGTGAGTAATTTAGATTTATGAAGATATATATATATATATATATATATATGTGTATATATATATATATATATATATATATATATATATATATAAGAATTATTGAATAGAGAGGGAGTAATTAGGAAGAGTAGTAGATTATCTTTGGTCATAAGCGGTTGTGAAAGTGTAAAAGATGGTTGTAGGTATACAAGTTTACTGTGATAGGAAGTAGAGAGACTAAGGTAGAGGAGTAAGAGGGGTGAAAGTTAGAGGTGTAGCATGCTGAGGGAGAGTGTGAAAGAAAGTACTGGGCTGCTGTAAGGTGTGTAGTATTTTAAATGTGTGATAATGTTAGATGTGTTCTGTGATGGAAAGACAGAGAAAAGAGGAAAAAATGAAAATAGAGTACAGTAAGCTGAGTTAGCTGTTTAATTTGTCTGGGTAAAACAGGAGATAGTGGGGGAGGGGAGGATGAAGGTTTGTAATGAGGGAAAAGTAAAAAGGAGGTTGGGTGGGGTTAAAGTAGGGTGGAGTAGTTTGTGATAGGTTGATTAAAGTAAGAGTGAGAGGAAAGTTATCAGGGTGGATAGAGTATAAATTTGGGTTGAGACAAGATTGCGGAGAAATGCCAGAAACAATCAGCTCACTAGGAGAGTGAAAGCTCAGCAGAAAGGTGACAAGATCAGGACTCAAGCACTAAAATGTAACAGCAATGGTGGATATTTATTATTATTAACATATATTTATTATTATTAACAGAAAAGAGAGAAGAGTGTTGCAGAGATACTGGTACACAGGGGGAGAAACTACTTAGATTGCTATGGACAAAGCAATGTGTCTGAAGTATTGTGGGCTGTTAAAAGATATGTGTGGGCTCACTACAGCAGAGTAAAAATAGTGATCTATCTAGATATTAATGGAGAGAGTAAGTTGTATTACGATATGGAGAAGGATACGATGCAAGGTGTATTTCCAGGTAGCTAAAATACCCAAAAAAGCAAAAAAAAAAACAAAAACAGAAATGGACCTTTATCGGTCTAAACTAAATGCTAGTAACATTACTCTATGTTTTTATTTTAGTTTTTATTGGCGCATGATCTGAAATAGTTATTGGGCCCATATCAAGGCCTTCAATTAAATGCACATGTTTTTATGAAATATAAATTCTGTTTAGCCTGTCCCAGTTTTTATATCTTGGGGAATAATATGTAAATTCACTCTGAACTCCTATTACTGAATTCACATCTTCCATGCCTAATATTTTCATAAATTTCTTCAAAAATCTAGCCTCCTTTGTTATACTTTGCCTTCTGGGTCCTCCACACATATCTTCACGGCTGCAAATCACATTCCAGTCCCCACCTATAAGTAATATCCCTTGCTGAAAACTGATTATTTCTCCCAGAATTTTCTTAAGCTCCATTATAGCAGTTTTAGGTGGAATATAAATACATGCCAGTGTAATCCTCCTCCCTTGCCAGTAGCCCCTTAGGACTACAAATCTGCCATTATCTTTGTTATCCTCTTCTATCACTATTGGCACTCCTCTTGCAATTAATATAAGTACTCCTATTTTCCTTTGTCCTAGGTATTCCACTGAATAACCACCCTGAAACCCTTTCTTTATGAAATTCACATCTTCAAGTCTTTTTAAGTGTGTCTCTTGTAACATAGCTGATTGCACTCAATATTTTATGTAGTTCACTACTCTTTCTTTTTTGTATTTATCTCTGAGACTGTTGACATTTAAAGACATTACAGAAAGCATCATTGCAATAAAAAGTTATTATTTCCAAATTTTTAGAACACCTTTTTTTGTTAAATGTCTAGTTCCAGCGTTTGTGTTACATGCATTCACTGTTTGGCAGGTTGAACTTTTATATGGTTGTTTCTTGTCATTCCCATTTCAGTCTAATTCACATCTTACAAAACTTTGTAATTATTGAAAGCCCTCAAATAAAACACACCCAACATCCCTAAAAACCTATTAACTTAATAGTAACAGACAAAACTATGTACATATTTAAATATTGAAATTTTACCCTCCTAATAGGAACAAAAATCTCAAACTAAAAGCCAGACTCACAAACTTGAGTTAACGTAAAAGAAAGGTTATGCATTCTAAAACACATGGTGCAGCCTGTGCTTCTACTTAGTGCTGATTGGTTTTGTCTTAGCTTTATAGCTCTCCCAGCTGGGAAAACCATGAATGCTTTCAGAGAACATTATGTCCTAGCCAATTTATCTTTTTTTTTTTTCCCTCAGCCAATCACTCTCCACTAGACTTTAGCCAGTTTCTCTTTATCAGATTGTTTCCATGGAAACATGAGAACCAGCTGCAGAATTGCTATTAAGCAGGCAGGTATTTGCTAGAAAAAAGCCTCATAATAATCAATATTCATTTTAATTTACTTGCTCTCCCTTAAAACTTGTTACCAAATCAATCTAAGGTCCTTAAAATCCAGTCATTCTCCTTTGCAAGAATGAGAAAAAAACATTCATTTTCCTCTTGTCATGCTTTTTTAACTAAGGTTTTTCTTTTACATTGCAGTGCCTACAGTTCTTAAAACTGAACAAGAAGAAAGAGAAAATAAATAAAGAACAGCAGCACCTTTACATTATAGCATGTGAAGAAAAATACACACCACAAAAGCAGCACTATTTAAGAAAAAAATCTTTACTTACAATTAACTTTCTCTTTCTGCTTCCCCTCCCCAAAGTACTTTTCTGAACATTAATGATATGACTTAGGGCATATGCTTCAGAGTCTCCCACAAGTCTAACAAATTCTGAAAAAAAGACCAATATTTCCAGATTTTCTTCTCCCATATTTCTCAAATATAGTAATTGCATTGTAAACCCACATTAAGTTGCTGCTTTTTTCCCCTGTTCCTCTCCATCTCCCAAATCCTGTCTCTGATTCACTTTCAACATATTCTCAGTTGTTCTAGTCAACTCTCATGGTCCCTTCCTTCTCTTCAACATTTTCTGTTGAAACATTGGATAAGGTTTCACAGGTACAGTCTCTCTGTGGTCTTTATTACCAGAAGAACAAGAAGCAGAACCTCCTTCTGTTTTACAACTTACTTTTTGTAGGACAAACTTTTGTATTTCTTCATTAGCATGCATTTCATCAAAAATAATTTTGTCCCTCCAGGGAAAAATACCTTAAAGACAGTTGGGTACAGCAGTTTGAATCTCACACCTGCATCTCAACATTCCCTGAACAGTTGAATACTTTTCTCCTCTTCTGCCTGGTGTACACTGAGTAACCACTCTCCACAAACACTCTGCCGTCTCCCACCTTTAGTACTTTGTCCTTCTACCACAGTTTTGTCAGAATCAACTCCTTCTGCTGGTAGGATTGCATCTTTACTATTAAAGGTTTAGGTTGCTTTCTCATAGCCAGGTTTGGAGCATGCACACAATGTGCCCTTTCAACTAACAACTCCTGCTGTGTAATACCAGTCCACTTGCTTATTTGTGCTTTCATAAAATTAATGCTATCTTTTCCTTTCAGGTTCTCTGGTGTAGCTGAAAATCTCAAGTTTTCTCTACATGCTCTGTACTCTAATTCTATTATTTTTTAAACATCTTTTATTTTATTTATTTATTTATTTATTTTACTTATTTATTTGACATTTGTTGACCGGGTTAGTCAAGCTGGGACAGAGCCCTTTTTCCGTGCAGAAAAGCCCCACAGTGATTACATACAATATGTTGAATAAGTATTAAGTTAATAAAACAAGAAAAAATTACATAGAATAAGTAAAGCAGATTAAGCATGCATGGCAATTATAATCAAAATTATAGCACATCTAGGTACAATGCAGAGTTCAGAAATACAAATGGTTATATAATTGTAAGGAATACAAGATTGTTAAGAGTGTAGTTACAAATAAGTAAGTAAGAATTTCTAAGCTTAATATTTAACTGATAACAAGTCATATACCAAAAACAGCAAAGACTGTCGTAGTATGTAAAGATAAAATGTAAAGTAGTGAAAATAATTTTAAAAAGAATATAGAGGCAAAGAGGAAGGAAAAGATAATTAGGAAGTATTTAGTTAATGAGGATAAAAAAGGGAAAGAAAAATAGCCAAGAGAGGTGAGTCAATCAGGTGGGAGATAGCACTGACATAGGTTAGTTTTGCTTAAGTGATTTTTTACTGCCTTTCTGAATAGCGATTTGGATCTTAGGAGACAAATGTCTAGTGGTAATATATTCAATTCACAGCAGGAAGATAGCAATAAAGGATTTTTCCTACATTAATCATGGATTTGTAAATGGCCAGGAGATGTTTAGAGTTCTGGGGTTTTCTTACAGGGGTGTAGTGGGAGATTATAGAGGTGATGCTAGGGCAAAAAGTGGGCTGGTAAAGAATATAATTAATTATTTGGAGCTGAGGAAGGAGGAGGTTATGGGGAAATTCTAACCACTTTAGTTTCATGAGAGAGAGGCAGTGATGAGATGAGTAAGGCATCTCAGCAGTAAATTTAGCTACCTAGTTGTAAGTGGATTCTGGTTTAATAATGTGTGGCCTGTAGATTGGTGAGAATTTGAGAGCCATAAAGAAGGGTAGGTAATAGGTAGGCATGAGAAAGAGCTATTTTAGCATTGCTTGAGAGAAGGATTTTATTTCTATAAAGGAGACCAAGTTTTTGATTGTTTTTTCTTATGTTACTTAGAACATGTAGGTCAAATTTCAGTTGATCATCAATAATGGCTCCTAGACGCTTGGTGTGACTTTCAACTGAGTTGTTATGGGAAGTGATGGTGAAAGATGGTTTCAGATGGGACATTATTTTTGGTAAAAAAAGTAATAGCTTGGTCTTTTTTGGGTTTAGTATAAGATGATTTTGGTTGAGCCAGTTCTCAATAGACAAGAAAGGGTTCTATGTTATAGTTTGGAGTTGAGTAAAGGAGTCAGCGATGGAGATGACTGTGAAGTCATCTGCATACTGAACAAGTGAAGAGTGTGGGGTAGAGGTAGATTGATGATTAGTAAAAATATTAAATAGCGGGGGTCCTAGAATTGATCCTTGAGGAACTCCCATCTGAATAAGACATTTGACAGATGTAGCAGAGTTCCATTTTATAGATTGGAAATGGTTACAAAGGTAGCTAGAAAACCAGGAAATAGTGGTGGGAGGTCGTTTTAATAGAGAGAGTTTATCTAACAGTATATGATGTGAGACGGTATCAAAAGCCTTTGAGAGATCAAGAAATAGACAAGAGACTAGTTTATTGTGATCTCTAGCATGTGAGATGGTGTTTGTGAAAGAGAAGAGGGCAGTAGAAGTACTATGGCCAGGGCAAAAACCATGTTGAATAGGGGTGATTAGGTTTTTTTGAGTAAATTATTGTAGGATTTGTTTGTGTGCACATTTCTCTAAGATCTTGGAGAGAGGTGATATAATTGCTATGGGGCTATAGTTAGATAGTTCAGTGGAGTTGCCTCCTTTGTGGATGGGAAGAGTGTAAAACTTTTTTCCATATGGCGGGACTTTGGCTTCAGTAATAGATTAATTGATGAGAATAGAGATGGGTAGGGCAAGGGATTTGGCAGGTAGTTGGAGGAAGAGTGGAAGGACACCATCAATAGAGGGAGAACATGGTTTAAGTTTGAGAAGCAGAGATTTTATGTAACTGGTGGACACTGTTTTTAAGCAGAAAGCTGAGGAGGGGTTAGAGGAAATGAGGGAGGGTGAGGGTGAAGGGAATTAGAGTTTGGAAGGTTAATATGTTTACAGATAGAGTCTATGAAGTAAGAGTTAAAGTTAGTAGCAACTAGAAGGGGAGGGATAGTGGGGTTAGGTTGAAGAGAAGAAGGTTTACCAGGATGAAGAATTTGATTAAGAGTATGCCAGAATTTCTTTGGGTTATGTATGTATGTTTCGGGGGATTTAAGAGTAGTAGTTCCTCTTGTCATTAATAATGGCTTTCTTAGTAAGGTTACGAAGGTGTCTGTATTGTTGAGGGTATGTAGAGAGTTTGGAGTTGTTTCAGAGCTTCTGAGTTTTGTCCTTTTGAACCATTAGGGAGCAAGTGGAAGGAGTGAGAAGTCTCATATACATCCAGCATTTTCTTCATTTTGACTTCTGAGTTTTGCAGCTTTATCACCTCATCTAAATATCTGTTTAAAGTTTCTACCATGTTTTTCAAATGTTTGTTGTTTGTGTTGATATATTCCATCAGTGTTTTGTTTATTTTAACCATATCTGTGTGCAGTTGTCTTATATCTTCCTGTAGGTTACTGGAATTCATGTCTGGAGATTGCATTGCTTTTTGTTAAACAGTTCAAAACTTTCCCATGTCAGTGTTTCTTCCTCACTTTTTGTAGCTGTTTTTTTCCAGGTCCTCTGTATTTATTTTTCCCTGGCATCCAGGCAGTACACTTACTAGCCAGTTACTGAAATGTACCCATAAACATAAGTCTACTGGCCTTCTCTGCTGATTTTCTGTTTTCACACTGGGAGAGCTAGAATTAAGCTGTTACTCAATGTGCAGCCATCTTGGAAGTTCCAGTGATGTGAATGGTTGAACAGTAGAAAGAAAGTGATCAGCATTCAGTGTAGCTTGTTTTGGGGAAGAAGCTACAAATATTAACTTCAGGCAGTAACATCAAATGGACTGCTTGGTTATTCTTCTAAAATCTTTAGAAGGGACTACTCAAATAGCTTGCTGTGATGGTGTTAGGGTCAGTAAGGACTTCCCACCAGTCCATATCAATCTGGACTGTTTTATTTCATATTTCTTTGTCACTACTGACACAGACAGTGCATGCCTGACTGGTAAACTGTTGAAAACATTTGAGCTGATAAATGTGTGGTATGTAGATAAAAAAGCAGTATATTAGATTCTGGCTTGTCTCTCCACTGTCCGTGCTCTAATAGCACCTTATGTTTTTGTCTTGAAATTGTATTACTTAAATGAATAGACTGGTAGTCCTGAACCATTACCACAATAGTTAGCATATAAAGGAGACAAATCATTTTCTTGTGTCAGCCATAAAAAATCCAGTGCTATTAACCAAAATGAGCTGCCATGGAAGTCACTTGAATCTGGTCTAGTAGCTTCTAGGAACTGATAAGGTAATTTGTAAAGGTACATATCATTATTTTTTGATTCTAGTATCCTCTTTATATGAAACTGTAAGGAACTGTATGAATATAAAAAAAAAAACATTGTAAGTAACTTCTTCGTGTTGAAGGTTTTCAGACCATATATATCTAGTTAATCACTGTATATTGATCAGATAATAGCAGTAAAAGTAGAGAAGTTAAACTTGTCCTAAGTAAAAAAAAATATATTATACAGAATTACTAAGTATTCGAAAGCGATTCAAGCAGGGTAGGCAGTCTGTTTTCAGTTAAAAAAAAAAATTGAGTGGGTGAGGCCTACATGATTATGTATGCAAATTTTATGTTAATCAGTTGTACCTACTTTTTATGATCCTTTCTCCAGATTTTTTGATGTTTCCAGATTGAGAGGTATGCATCCAATGAAATACTTTCTCCAGTTTACTACTACTACTACTACTACTACTACTACTACTAAAATATATTTTTAACCAGGTTGGCCCACTGAACATGCGTTCCGTTTTCAGGAGTGACCTGGGAACAGTGTCCGCTTAAGGAACTTGCTGAAGGTCACACAGTAGGCAAATGAAGTCTGAGGGAATTGCACCCTATACCACAGGAACTACAGCTCACAGCCTTTACACTTTGTGCCAACTTACAGCATATTAGGTTGTACTGACCATTGAAAAGAGGTGGAGGCTTAGTCATACTGTATCACAATAACATTTAATTTATACCATACTCCAGTCCCATCCCATCCTTCTTAAAAGATGATATCCTGCTGTCAGTAATTCAAAGCAAATTCAGTATGCATAATAGCACTATATGTTCCTCCCAGCAATACCCTAAACACTCAAATGCTGATTGACATATTTTCCTATTGTGCCCATAACATTCCTCTTGAAACAATCATCCTAGGAGGTGTAAACATTAATTGGCCAACCTTCCCACCAAACCACTGATTACTCAGCCAGAAACCTATATAATTTCACCTGAGTAATTCAATCCCTCACTAGATATAATAAAACATCCACCACATGTTCTGCCTGAGACTGGATTCTCACCACATATAGGTTCATAGGTTCATAGGTTTATACTAGGCTATCTGCCCTAAGGCATTTATAAGCCTAGCCCAAATTTTTGTGGCTTACGCCACCCCTTATGTGAAAAAATACTGTGCCCATTAGTTTGTTGTGCCTCTGTCCAGCAGTGACACAGAGATGATTCCCGGGGTAAACCTACGATCTCCCATCCACAGGTCAAGATTTCTCTTGAACAGAGCCAGCGAGGTGCTCTGCCTCACATGGACTGGGATTTTATTCCACAGCATAGGGAGTCTCTGAGTGATAAATCTATCCCTCCAGCACGTCCTATTTATATCCGTGCTAAGGTTTAAGTCGCTTGCTCTAGTGGTTTTGGTGGATTTGGATTTTTGAGGTGGAGCATGTCCATTAATTCGGGTTGGACATGGCCTTGTATGTCAGGCACATGTCACCTCTGAGCAGACAGTATGCGACTGAATAGAGCTGGAGTTTCTTCAATCTGGCAGCATATGACAGATTTTGGAGTCCCTTTATCCTTTTGGTGAGGAACTTTTGGGGTCTCTCCAATTGCTGCAGATGTCGGGTGAGATACATCCCGAATGGGGCATTGTACTCGATCATTGGTCTGATAAGTGAAGGGTACAGAGGAACAATGACTTCACTAGATCTGGATGTGAATCCTTCATGATCAGGTGGGCAATGTAGAAGGTCTTTCTAACCACTTTAGCAATGTGAGTGTCAAAGAAAGGCCACTGTCAACCTGGGTCCCCAGGTCCCTGATAACCTCTTCTGTGCTTAGTGGATTGCCACCTATATGGTAGCTTGGGGTTACCTTGTTTTTCCCGAAGGGTATGACTATACATTTTTGGCGTTTAACTTCAGGCCATGGCTCTGGCACCAGCTATCTGTTTCCGTGAGTCCCTTCTGAAGGATATCCGTGTCCGATGCACTTTCCACTATGGCGCCCAGTTTGCAGTCGTCTGCAAACTTTGTCAGCCAAAGTCCTCCCATGTTGGCCTGTACTTCTGAGAAGTAGATGCCGAACAATAGGGGTCAAGGACCGAGCCCTGTGGGACACCACTTGTGACCGGCTTGGAGTCTGACATAGTGCCAGCAACTCTAACCCTGTGGGTTCTGTCCTTAAGCCAGTTTGCAACCCATCTTGTGACATATGGGTTTACATTTAAGCTGGTAAGTTTTTCTACAATACCTGAGTGGGGTATTGTGTCGAAAGCCTTTGCAAGGTCAAGGTAGGCTGTATGGACTGCCTTTCCCTCATCAATGGCCTTGGTGACTGTTTTAAGAAGTCGACCAAGTTCAAAAGGCATGATCTTCCCTTGACGAAGCCAAACTGGGTCGGGTCCAATGTCTGCAAGTCCCCTATATCTTTGTTTATGAGCTCCATTATGATCCTCTCCATAGCTTTGCAGACTAGACTTGTTAAGCTTATGGGGCGGTAATTACCAGGGTCCGTTGAGGCACCGCCTTTGTGGAGTGGGACCACAGTTGCCGTACGCCACTCCTTGGGCATGTATCCTGTGGTAAGGCTGAGATTAAACAGCTGCCTTATGTGCGGGTTTAATTCCTCATTTAGCTCGTGTAGCACACAGCCGGGGACACCATCCGGTCCCATTGATGCTGTGTTTTTAGCTTTAGAGAGAGCAGCTTTCACCTGCGCATTTGAGATGTCTGGGAGGCTACACTCTGCTGGGATAGTTATCTCTCCTTTAGGGGGGTGAAGTTTGCACTGAACCTGTCTGCCAGTATGTTGGCAATGTCTGTGGGTTCAGTGATTTTTGTATCATTTTGGACTAATTCTGAGCATATCTGGGAGTTTCCACCCAGGTTCCTAACATAGCTGAAAAAGGCCTTATGATTGTCCTTTGAATCCATGGCAATTTTTCTCTCAAAATTGGCCTTAGTTGATTTTATGAGTGCATGTATTTTTTTACTAATAATGATCAGGGGTGACTTCCCTTTTATGGATTTTGTTCTATCATGTAATAGCTTTCTCCTCTTATTGTAAAGTTTGTTAATGGCTGGGGTCCACCAGACTGGACGTTTGTCCTTTGTGGAAAGAGTCTTGGTTTTATTTGGGATTGCCTGATCCATGCAGTCCTGGAGGTGTTCATAGAAGGCATTTGTAAGGGCTTCCGCAGCTTGGGTTGTGGTTTTCACTGGCTCAGGGGCCTTGATCCCAATAATATAGTCCAATCTGGGTATTACCTGATGCTCTCAATAAATACCAGCCCTCGTTCACTAGTAACACCCTACTCAAATATTCTGAACCCATAATTTACATCTCATTCATAAATATCTCTAATTTCAAGCCTCCAATTTCAACCCTGACTCTTTCCTTGTATCTCTCCAAGTCTATAACTAACTTCCTAAAACAACATCCACCTAGACAATAATAGTGAAATCTTTTGCAACACTCTCTTAAATATGAATCTAAAAATCCAGCAGTAGTGACCAGCATGTAAACGCTCCCAAAACTCGAAAAAATAAACAAGAAAGCAGGTAGCAAGCACAGGAGTGCTCCAAGACTGACCAAATAAATCCACATAAATGTGATACAAAATCACTGGTAGGCAGCAAAACATGATACGTATATCTCCAAAATTCTAAATTTATTTGTAACAGAACAAATAGGTTAGCGCTTTCACTTTCATGGGCTTCTTCAGACCTTAATACATCTCTCAAAAAAGCACCTCTTATATACTAAAACAACTTATGACATCACTTCCTATCATTAATACAAATTAAAAACATTCAATTTAATTAAAAACATGAAGCTATTAAAAAACTCATTTATAAATAACATATTTAAATTAATAAATTTAAATTAATAAATACTAACCAATTCATAAAACTTTTATTTAATAATTAACCTTCTGTTTCTTAAAACCGGTTTAATCAAAACTTTATCATTAAGCCCAGGTTTCTAATCTGCCCTGAGCCTAATGATCTACTGAACTTTATTTGTCTCAGTGCAGTTCCTCACATCTCCTCCCCTAATATTTGGTTTGTTGATGTGGATAACCTGAAACTTAAAGCTGTGTTGACTTCTAGTGTCCAAAATATGTTTGGATAAAGCATTGGTGGTAGGCTGTATGCGTATGTTTTATATATATGTTTTCTCACCCTTTCACGTAAACGCCTGTCTGTTTTGCCTACATAAAATGATGTGCAGGCTGTACACCGAGCTAAATAAACAATGTGCTGTGTATTGCAGGTAGCTGCTGTTCTAAATTCAAAGTGCTTGTGCGTAACAGGGTGTGTGAAGTGGGGATCAGTACATATAAAGTCACAAAAATTACAATTATTACATGGTCTCGTACCCTTTGCATTAAAATCATTAGAAACCTGTGTATGTTTTTTAGAATAACATAACATCCTCTGTAAGTTCGTTCTATTCCTATATAAAAAGTGAGGTTTCAATCCAACTATATCTCTTAACTGCGGATCCACCAACAATACTCCCCAATTCCTTTCAAAGATGTCCCTCACTTTATTTATATCCTGTGTATAACTTACAGAAAGCTTAACTACAGAATTCCATGCGCAGGGGTTATCACCTATCAATCTATTGTGCACTACTTGTACTTCCTCTATCAGAGAAATGTGGACTTGCACTACTGTTCCTCAATGAATGCACTCCTTCAAAGCCTATATTAACTTCAGAGGGGCTTTAAGATCTAAATATAAGTCTTTCCTTTAAATCAGATAACTCATTTTCAAACCCTAAGTCAGATGGATTCAAATGTGAGGCTCGAATAGCTTGCCCCCTTACTATATTTCTAAAGACAAAATGGGGGTGCATACTCTCTCTATGTAGGAGCGTATTCTTGTAACAAGCTTTCCTATATACCCCAGTGTTTAATAGGCCATTAAGTAACCTTTCTATGTAAACATCCAAAAAGGCCATCCAGTCGTTTGAAAATTCTATCGTAAAATTTAAAAATGATGTTAGAGAGTTCACTTCATCAAAAAAAGTTAATAACTCAACATCTGTCCCTTTCCACAAAAGGAACAGGTTGTCCACAAATCTAGTATAGAAAATAACATGCCTCTGAAAACTATCCAGGGGAAATAACTTTTCCTTTTCCCAATTAGACATTACCAGATTGGCGTAGCTATTGGCACATGAACTGCCCATAGCTACGCCATCCTTCTGTATGTAAGCTGTATCTTTGAACAAAAAACATTATTTTCAAGGACTACCTCTAACAGAGTAAATCAACATGGGTTGAATTATAATCTGTATTAACTCTCAAACATCTCTGAATACTTTCTATACCTTCCTGGTTAGGTATAACGGTAAATAATGATTGTACATCTAAGGTTACCAACTTAAAGCCTAGATCCTCACCAAAGGTAGAGATCTTGTCATATAAATCCAACAAAAATATACCTAAATTTCTCCACTACTGGTCTCAAATGTTTGTCCAGGTATAGGGAAAGTGGTTCGGTAGCCCATCCTCTCCCTGCTACTATTGGTCTCATAGGCGGGTTTAAGTTTAAGGCCTACTAGTGATTTTGTATCACGTTTATGTGGATTTATTTGGGCAGCCTTGGAGTGCTCCTGTACTTGCTACCTGCTTTCTTGTTTATTTTTTCAAGTTTGGTGAGCATTTACACGCTGGTCACTGTTGATTGTACTTTTGAAATCATACACATATGGGTGATACTGCCAATCACTAGTAAGCTAGAAAATCACTTCTGTGAATAAGCTTGGGATTAGTGCTTTTGTTTTGCTCTTGGTGAGAGAAGGAACATGAATATATTATTTTGTACTTTTTCTGTTAAATACCAATCACTGGAAATTCTGAAAATTGTTTCCTAGGAGCCAGTTTGGGATTAGTTCTACTGTATTCCCTCCTAGTGAGAGAAGGAGCATAGCGACATTGATTCCTGACTGTCTCTGACTGGTTTGGTTTTGGACCATTGTGCAACTTAACTCTCTTGTACTATGTTGCTGTACATACCATTAAGAGCATCTACCAGGAGAAGGCTGCAACAAACCTACAGACCAATGCAATATTTGGGATGAAACTGATGATCACCAAAGAGTCTATCACCTGCTTATCAGGAAATGGTTTGGGATTAGTGCTTCTGTTTTGCATTTGATGAGAGAAGGAGGAAAGGGACATTGATTACTAGTTGAGTATAGCTGCACTGAGACCAGCACTAGTAGTATCCAGGTAGTAACCAGTAGGGAATCACCACTATTTCTCATTCTTAGTAAACCTAATGCTGCCTTTTTACTAAGCACTGCTAGATTAGCCAGCATCTAAACTATCCTCAAATTATTGTTCTAACTACATCATCTATAAATCTTCAGGGTCATCTTTAGTAGTTTCTATCCAACCCCTGAGTACTATGAACAGCCCTTGTCCTGAAACCTTTGGCAGCATGGCTCAGCAATCTGCTCTCACCCCCATATGTGGCTAGTCTGGTTAAATTAGGTGTTACTTACTTTTCTTGCTTTTACCAATTGATGGTACAACCTGTGAGAAATGTAAATATTTAAGAAACATGGAGGAAACCTCTCACATAAGGTCACTCTCAGTAAGTATCATACACATACAACACCATATCAGTCACAACACACCACTAAGCCCATAACATATGCTGAAGCAGTAAAGAAAATGTTCCATAGCCTCTTAAACACACTCATAAAGATCACATCAGGCAACACTTATTCCTTCTTCACTCCCACATACTATAACTCTATACAAATCACCCAAGACTCACCAAGAAGTCAGTCCTAAGCTAATAAGATCCACTTAGTCTGCTGTCATAGAAAAATGCCTTAGTGATAGGTGATTATATACTTAGTCATACATACGCTACAGTCGCCAGACTAGACAAGAACAACATGGCTACAAGCTGATTGTCTGTTGCCAGGATCTGTGATGCTACAAAGGCAACAAGGTCTGTTATGACTATGACCTACTTGTGGCCCATGTGGGAGTGAATGACCTGAGCTGGTCAACTCAGAGAGACATGTAGAAAACCATGATGAGAACTTGCTAATCATGTGTTAGAGACAGGAAAAGCACTGGTTTTGAGGAATATCTTGCCTTCACTAAGAATAATGTTTAGATACCAAGACAAGATAATTGATTTTAACAACTAGTAAGAAGAAGCTGGGAATAGAGATAGAAGGGAAGATGGTGGAACAGGTAAATAGCTTCAGGTATCTGGGAGGAGTAGTTGAGGAGAAGGGTAGTCTGAATGAAGAGGTCAAAGCTAGAATCAGAGGGGCTGCAGCCAACTGGCATAGAGTATCAGGTGTAGTCTATGACAGAAGAATGCTAAAGAAGCTGAAAAGTAAGATGTACAACACAGTGGTGTGACCAGTACTACTGTATGCTACAGAAACCTCGGTAGAACAGTTGAATTAACTAGAGGTGATGGAAATGAAGTGCCTGAGAAAGGTGACAGGATGCACACTGTGGGACAGACAAAGAAATGAGGACAGAAGAGCAGAAACCAAAATAGCTCCAATTACAGAAAAGATCAAAGAGAACAGATTACTGTGGCTTGGCACATGTGTAGAAAAGCAGAAGACAATCTTGTGAGGAAGATTTGGGACAGACAGGAAGAAGGTAATAGGAAGCAAGGACGTCCAGAAAAGAGGTGGCTGGATTGTGTGAAAGAAGATCTGTGACAGTCAGGCATGAGTGTTGAAGAAGGCAGGAGTGTGGCACTGAATCGAGAGAGTTGGCGACAATTAACACGATACCCTGACCCCATGTAGAAAAATGGGAAAAAAGGGGGCTGATGATGATGATGATGTAGTTGCTGCCATTCTAAGGGTATCCAGTATGTGTTAGATTGGAATGTGATGGTAAACTCCTGTTTCACCTGGAGTGGCATACGTTTTTCATACCAGGGCATTTGCATACTGACTAAAGCCTTTGATTCCCTCATGGTGTAATTTTGTGGGCAGTCTTTCAACTGGACATTCCAACATAGCAAACTCAAACCCAAATTCAGGCACCATCATGGTGGTACTACTGAATGTTAGGAAATAAACAGAAAAATTCTAGAACTTGAGGCTATCCTGCAACTCAAGCACATTCATATATGTGCAGTCACTGAGGCATGATTTCATTTCAATGACAACATTCCCTTTGTACTATAGTTTAGCATTTATCATGCCTTCAGGCCCTTGGGTAACTGTGAGAGAGTGTCCATATTTGTCAAAAACACTTTCCCCTTATATTACCCACAACCCTAACGTGGAGCTCCTGGAGATCCAAAACCAATGATTACTTCACTGCTACCTACTGATCCCAGTCAGTGTTCCCCAAAGTTCATGAAAATTACCTTAGTACCATTGAGGGGTTAAATATCAAAGTAAATACCTTTTTGTTAGGGGACTTCGATTTCCCAATCATTGACTGGCAAGCTTACACCTCTAAACTCTTGGTTAATTACAATGCACTGCAGGCTCTAATATCCTTGAGCTGGTCCTGACCAACCTAGCCCCTACCTGAACCCCACCATGCATCTCCTAATTCTCTTCTCTGCCAGCCTTAATGGTACTGCTCCTCAACCAAGTGAAACCATCCTTAGAACTGGCTTTCTTCCAGCAGAGTGGAGAACAGCAACAGAAATTCCCTTGCACAAAGGGGGGAGGCATCAACCGACCCTAGGAACTATAGACCCATAAGTCTAACCAGCCTCATCTGCAAGGCTATGGAAAGAATCATCATGGAACTTATCAACAAGGACAAAGGCGACCTTCAAACTCTAGACCCAACCCAGTTTGGCTTTAAGGATATATCATGCTTATTAAACCTAGTAGATTTCTTTGAGCAAGTCACCAAAACAAGCCCTAGATGAAGGTAAGACAGTGCACACTGGCTATCTTGATCTAGTCAAGGCTTTTGACACAATCCCCGACTCAGGTATCATTGAGATACTCTCCAAGCTGAGGAGAGCTGCTCCTTGAAATTCATTACATATATAGATCTGCAGTCGTGGGACTGCACACATATCTGCTGGCCTCACAAGACCCAACAAAGTGTAAAAACTTCTCATCTTCTCTTTGTCGATGATTTAAAACTGTATAGTTCATCAGATGAGGAACTGAAAACACAACTGCAAGTAGTCAAAAATTTTCAGATGATATAAGAATGTCATTTGGTCTTGATAAATGTGCAAAAGCAACCTTTAAAGCAGGAAAGCTGCAGCACCAAAAAAAGTCAGTTTGGGAAAAGAATGTGATATAAAAGAACTTGAGTAAGAGGGAATGTATAAATATTTGGGAACTGATGAAGGATCAACAATAAAACATGAGCAAATGTTTATAAAAGTCAGTGATAAAAATTTTAGAAGACTTAAATTAATTCTGAAAACAGCATCAGTATCTAGGAACAAAGTTCAAGCTATAAACCAATTTGCTTTTCCTGTCCTAACTTACAATTTTGGAGTGCTTGACTGGCCCCAAAAGGTATTGGATAGATTAGACAGGAAAACAAGAAGGATGCTTCGTGCTCATCAAATGATTTATAAAAATTAGTGTATACCAAGATTATATATTCCCCATTCAAAAGGAGGTATGGGCCTCCTTGAAATTGATTGCATGTATAGATCTGCAATTGGGGCCTCATACATATCGGCTGGCCTCACAAGACCTAAACATAATGAAAGTTTTAAAACATTAGGACAATAAATCTAAGATGACTTCCCTGCTTAGTCTAGCAGAAGCATATTGACATAAAGCAGGAATGGAAATCAAACCAGAAGTAGATAAAAATCAGGCAGCAACTGAATGTACCAAAAAGCAAAAGAAATAATATAAGATGAAGGATCAGATGAAAAGGCAAGAAATGTGGAAAATGTATAAATATAGTTGCAAGTATCGAAAACTCCTGGAACAACCACATGTTGAGAGGTGAATTTAAACCAAAAGATGAAAGATTAATATTGGCAACCCAAGATAGTGGACTACTTACACTTTGGTTTATGAAATCCATTGAACATCTGGAAGAAACAGACAAATGTAGGTTTTGTAAAACACAACTGGAAGCAGTTGCACACCTATATTTCTATATTTTTATATATTTCTCGGAGGTACAGGCCAACACGGAAGGACTGTGGCTGACCAAGTTCACAGATGACTGCAAACTGGGCGCCATAATCAACTCTCCAGCTGACACAAGCATCCTCCAAAAGGGACTCACAGAAACAGACAACTGGTGCCAGAGCCATGGCCTCAAGCTAAACGCCAAAAAGTGTATAGTCATCCCCTTCGGCAAAAACAAAGTGACCACAAATTACCACATAGGTGGTAATCCATTAAGTACGGAAGAAGTAATTAGGGACCTGGGGACCCAAGTTGATAGCAATCTCTCATTTGACAACCATGTGGCCAAAGTGGTTAGAAAAACATTTTATATAGCCCACCTAATCATGAAGGGATTCACATCTAGATCAGGGGAGGTCATCGTGCCTCTTTACTCATCCCTCATCAGGCCCATAATTGAGTACAATGCCCCTTTTGGGATGTACCTTACCAGACACCTGCAGCAACTGGAAAGACCCCAAAAGTACCTCACCAAGAGGATCAAAGGGCTCAAACAGATGCCATATGCTGCCCGGTTAAAGAAACTCCAGCTCTACTCAGTGGCATACCACCTGCTCAGAGGCAATCTGTGCTTGACATATAAAGCCATGTCCAATCCGGAATTAATGGACATGCTGCACCTCAGAAAATCCAAATACCATCGGGCTACGCACTCGAGAGACTTGAACCTCAGCACTGAAATAAATAGGACATGCTGGAGGAACAGATTCATAACCCAGAGGCTCCCTTCACTCTGGAATAAAATCCCAGTCCAGGTTAGGCAGAGTCCCTCATTGACTCTCTTCAAGAGGAATCTTGATGAGTGGATGAGGGATCATAGGTTTACCCTGGGTATCACTTCTGTGTCACTGTTAGACAGAGGCACAGTATACTAACCTTGAAAAAGGGCATAGCAAAATTAATTTAAAATGGGTGGCGAAAGCCAAACACACTCTGGCTAGGCTTATAAATGCCCTAGGGCAGATAGCCTAGTATGAACCTATGAACCTATGAATCTATGAACCTTGTTGCTGGTTGTGACATACCAATAGCAGAAGGACTGTATACTAAAAGGCATAATAATGTGGCAAGACTGTTGCTTTGGGGATTGTGCAATCATTATAATATTGAAGTAGCTGAAAATACTGGAAATGAGCCACAAAGCATCACAGAAAATGATGAGGTGCATTTCACATGGGATCACCCAATAACAATAGTTCAAAAGAGAGATGTGAGGAAACCAGATATAGTGGTCCATGAAAAAAAGACAAAATTAGCATTGATCACTGAAATCACTACCCCCAGTGACTACAGTGTCTTGTGTACAGAGATAAACAAAATCATAAAATACCAGGATTTGCAGGCAGGATTGAGAGCAGTGTGGAAGAAAGATACCTGGACAGTTCCAATAGTAGTAGGAGCAATGGGTCTTATAAAAAAGAATATAAAACAAGTAATCACCGTGGTATCCCCAAAGTCTCAAAACAACCCACTAAAGTGTAGTGGGTCTAAAAACAAAACAGTGTAAGAAACTTCTCTGTCTGGAAGATTTTCAGTCCATATATTTCTAGTTAATCACTGTATATTAATCAGATCAGACAATAGTAGTAGAAGTATTGAACGTAAACTCGTCAAGTCAAAAAGTAATAATAGAAAATATATAATTCCACAGCATTACTAAGTATTCGAAGGTAATCCAAACAAGGCAGGCAGTCTGTTTCCAGTCGAAAATCCTTTATTAAGTACACAGACAAGCGATCCAAGTAAAACAAAAATAGAGTAATAATTTCCTCACAAGCTTTCTAAATATATATATACTTTTTATCAGGCATGGGAGTGGTTTATTGTGCTGTAAAACAAAGTGTTATTGGTACACATGTTAAATTCACATCCCTTCCCCCATCAGTGTGACATTCGAGCTGGTTCTGCCCTACCTAGTAGCTGTCATAATAATATATGGCCCTAATGTACTTTAATGATACATCTTATTTAACCAAATTATTAAGTAGATTATTAAGTCTGTGATTTTACACAAGGCAATATACTACATGGCTGGAAATATATCAACCTTAGTTCATTTTGCGATAAAAAATTATATATAAATATATACATGTACATTTTGCATGTAAAAATCAGTTTCTATTTTCATAACCTATTGTTAACAAAGATCGCTTTCATCCTTCTAGACTTCTTCAGGTCTGTGTACAAGAACCCTAAAAACCTATATAATTGTATAATTAGTTAGTATTGTTATTACCATCATTTTGAATAAAGTGGAAAAAAGAGAACCAGAAAAAAATATATAAAAATAAAAAAATATATATAT
Organism: Protopterus annectens; assembly: GCF_019279795.1. Taxonomy (NCBI): domain Eukaryota; kingdom Metazoa; phylum Chordata; order Ceratodontiformes; family Protopteridae; genus Protopterus; species Protopterus annectens. Next base: position 681,600,753 of record NC_056729.1, read on the forward strand.
ATATATATATATCTGTAATAGAGTACCACATTATTACGAAAAAAATCCAACCTATACAGAAAAGTAGTCTCAAAAAAGGACATGAACAATATAGCATAGCTAGGAGCAAAATTTGCACCCATAGCGGTGCCTTCTTTTTGCAGAAATATCTTATCTTCACAGCAGAAATAATTATGTGTTAGAGCGAACTCTAACAAAGAAATAATAAGCTTCTAAAGTTGGAAAGTATGTTTATTCTTAATTTTGGTACTTTGAAACCAAAGGGTTTAAATTTAGAAAATAATTTGACTATTATGCAGTATTAGATAAATTAAGTTATGTACTGTATATCTTATTGCTTTTTGTAATTTTAAGCAATAATAGAATATATCTTAAAATATTGTTCATTGCTTGTGTCTTATAAATCTTCTGCTTGGTCCCTTTAATTCTGTTTAATTTTGGGCATGTTTATCCAATTAATTCATTAAGTGGATTTAACTAAATTTGTATAAAATGGTGCATGTGTTTTTGGAAAGGGTTATTCCTTTGAAGGCTGTGGAAGCTGAGGTACCAGAATAAACCCGTTTTGCATCTTGGTCCTGCTCTCCTGTTGGTGCTGTGAAGAGCACTTCTGGCTGACATCATAGATTGAAACAATACTAATTTCATGAACTTTAATCATACTTTGACTTAGGAATCGAGTCCATTTCCATCATGGTATTAGAAACCCAAAAGATTTGGAGGAATTAACCCTTACATCAATACATGGGTAGCCAATTGGCTCACTGACAGAATACATACTGTCGCTTGTATGGTCAAGATAAAACAGATGAACATTCTTGGGTTCTGTTCAAGCAGCTTTATTTAACACAAACACATCAGGAATGAGGCTTTGTAACTTAAACTTAAACTTATAAACAGACTGACTACCATACTCATACATGTTAACACTCTGGCTGTTCTCTCAAAATGGCACTGCTGCCTGCATGTGCTCATTATTTATATGCATGTACTACATCTGGAAATGCTTCTTAAAGGTACATACACACACTCTGATCTACATCCTCCCTCTTTGAGAAATAGTCCATATACAAAATGACAGTATTCAATGACATGCAATTTACAGAAATGATCTTTTAACATGCAGTTATACAGAACTAGTTATCTAGCATGCAATCATACAAAATCAGACACATATAAAATAATTATGTCCAAGTTGCTGTGTATTTTACACTAGGTTTGGAAATGCAACCTGATCATGTAATATAAAATTCAGAATCGGATCTAGCAAAGGGGACTGTCTTCAAGGAATGTTCAACTTTGGGGACATCTGGGACATCATCAGGAATGGTAATGGATACTGTGACATGTTCTTCAGTATGAACATTGTCTTGATTGCTTTGAGATCTAGAGTCTGTATCACAGGTACTATGTTGCGATATCGCTTCTGATACAAGAAGATGATGCCTGGGGTTTCTCCTGTACTCTATACCCTCAGATTCCACTAAGGAGGTTCTCAGCTCAGTACATATACCTCTCACTTGACCAATTTGATCAAAGCCTTTCACCGTTTGCATCCTCACTGTTTCTCCTTCTTTCAACGGACAGAGAAATCTGCTCATTTTATCATTTATTTTTATTTATTTATTTAACATTTGTTAACCGGAAAAGTCTGACTTGAAACAAAGCCAATTTTCAGTGGAGGCCCAGGGAGAAACGCTCTAGATGCATGTCTTTGTAACATGGGAGGAAACTGGGGCACCTGGAGGAAATCCACACAAATGCAGGGAGAATATGCAGACTCTGCACAGAAGGCACTCCAGCCAAGAATCGAACTGGAGAACCTCTTGCTGTGAGGCAACAATGCAACTGCTGCACTACTGTGCCGTCCAAATAGCCGGACGTCTGAAAAGAACGCTTCCTAAAAAGTTGGACTTTGATTGCTCTGTTGTTTTTAGCATTAGGCACCAACAAACTAGAACTAAAAGTCAAGGTTGTTTTGGTTTGCCTGGCTAGAAGTCTCTGAGTAGGCAAGCCTATTTGGTTATCACGGGGTATATTTCTGAGACTGAGTAAATTCAAGAAGATATTGGTATTGTCATGCTTTGACCTCTCCAGTAATTGCTTTGCACTCTGTACTGCACATTCAGCAAGGCCATTTGACTGAGGATATTCAGGAGTGCTAGTAACATAGATAAAGTTCCACTCTTTAGCAAATCTCTGAAACAACTGACTGGTAAGCTGAGAACCATTGTCAGAAATAACTTTGTGTGGACTATCATGGACCGGGAAATGACATTTTGGCTTAGTAATAACAGCACTGGACATTAGGTTAGGTAGCAAATTGATCTCAAACCAGTTCAAATAAGAGTCTACCAACACTAAGTAATGTTGACTGTTCCACTCAAATATGTTGCTACTGTTGACCAAGGTAGTTCAGGAATTTAGCTTAGATGAAGTGGCTCTTTTTGTAAATGTGGCATAGTATTGTTAGAAAAAATACTCACTTCTACAACCTCAAAGTCAAATTTTTCTACATCTAGTTGTTCCATAGTATTTCTGGGTGATCTGGATAAGTTATCAGCCAGATAAAAAAGTTTAGATTTGAGTATAGACCATTTTGAAATTATACTTTTGCAATTTGAGCATCATTCTTTGGGTGGCCATGGTGGTGCAGCAGTTAGCTGCAAGAGGTTCTCTGGTTCGATCCTTGGCTGGGGTGCCTTCTGTGCGGAGTCTGCATATCCTCCCTGTGGTCGAATGGGTTTCCTCAGGGTGCTCCGGTTTCCTCCCACATCCCAAAGACATGCTGTAGGTGGATTGGACACTCTAAATTCAGTGGCGGCTGGTGACTTCAAATCAAAGGGGGGCTGCAGGAGACAGCTGAATGGGTGGGGCCAATGGGAAGGAGTGTGGCCAACCAGAAAGGGGAGGAGCTATGTTCAAAACCACAAAAACTAACTAAATACACTGCCCTAGGTGCCAAACCGTCATTATGAGAGTCTAATCAAGACAAAATGAAGTGTAGAAGAATAAAAATATTTCAATGCATTGGCTGCATGACAACTTACTTAATATCTAGATGGAAACAAAAAGGTTGTGAGGCATGAAAAAATAAATTACTTTTTAAATACATTAATGGAATGCCAGTCAAAATCAAGTATAAGAAAAACAAGCAGCACTCAACTCAAACCACTTCTTGCACTCCAGTTCTAATTATAATTTATATTTAGCTTTATTAAAGTACCAAGTAACATGCTGAAAGTAGAAATCTCTGATGCCCCCACTTGTAAAAATGTTTCTTATCCAAAAAAGACCTGCTGCCTGACAACTATCTACTTGTTTCATGGGGAAAACATGATCAAAGTAAAAAATGAAAAGCAAACAAGAAATAAGCTCAAGATACATTGCTTAAAAGGATTACTATACAGGTTATGGACCACACGATTGGCATTCTGTTTAGTTTATGGGTAAAGCCTGCAGAGATGACTGAAAGTCTCCAAGTGTAATGAACTTCTTAAAATAATGTAATCTGTCCTTTATTACAAATACTGTCATATGTATTTCAATACCCAAGGCTTATACATTATCTAGTTAAGTATTCTCTACATGGCAACAACAGAAAGGCTTTCAATGCTGGCAATTCTTTAACAGTATGCTTATTAAAGCTTACTTGCATCTTACGATCTCAGCAAAGCTTACCTGATGGTCATTAAAGTATTGCTACTTAAACACAGAGCAACAGGCACTTTGAGTAATAAGCATAAATCAACAGTACAAAAAATATGACAGAAACCAGACCATTCTGCAAAAAGCAAGGACAGATGAAAAGCCACTCTAGTACTTGTGTCTGCCTTGGATGGGGGGGATACTCTGCACATTTACACTGCATAACTACTCCTTGCCTTGCTTTGACACATCCAGAATCACTACATGGAGGAGTGGGGTACAACAAGTATGTCACAATTTGAAATGTCTCTGGCTGACTGTGATGGCCCTGACACATTTGTCATACCTCTCAACCTCAGAGCAAGAAATGGACAAAGCCATACAAAGACGTGGGGCAAAGGCCCAAAAATAAGGACAATTTTTAAATATTGCTCTTATAAACTTAGAAAGATAATAGAATAGGTCTTGCATTAGTATGAATTTTCTGAATGGTATGAAATCTGAAATTCAAATGTCTGTCATTATTTTCTAACTTCAGTCTTTAATGATTTGTCACTAATTTGCCAAAAAAAAAAACACAATTTTATGAAAAATGGACCAAAAATGTGATGTAAAAATATAAAACAGCCACACAATACAGCTGGGAACCTGTCAAAGAAGGGACATTAATATTAGTACTGCTAACTTGAGCAGCTGACAAAATAAAAGAATCTATATCCATTTCTGAAATAAAAGTAATCTATAACTGTAATTATTACAGTTATTTCTTAATTGTAAACCCTCCATTTTTTCTTCCAAAATTGCTATTTTGCGGAGGGATAATTAGGGGGAAGAGCAACATTTTGAGCCAAAATCAGGGACAGTTGAGAGGTTTGGCTATGCCTAATTCTATAAAGCAATTTATTTGCATGTACCTCTCAAAATGTTAATGCAATAAATCTGGACAAGGCCAAGTATATTGGGGGAACATATAAATAGTACTAAAAATTGCTCCTGTATAAACTGAGACAGTAGATAGAACAGCAGGTCTTAATTTAGCATGCATTTTTCTGAAGGTTATGAAGTCTGAAACTCAGTGTGTCATTATTTAGTGACTTAATTCCTAAATGATTTGCCAGAAAACCACAAATTTTATGAGGAACAAACCAAAAATAAGAAGCAAAAATCTATTCATTCTTTGAAAATCTGGACAGTTGGGAGGTATAGTTCAGCTGGGGCTGTCTTTAAGTTTGCCGCCCTTCCCCCTCACAAAATCATGGTCGAATGGAGCCTCCCTCTGCAGCCATTCCAATGATCCATTACTTGGCTATTTCACTCCATTTACCATTAGGGTTACCACCTGTCCCACTTTGCGAGGGACAGTCCCTCTTTAGGCAGTTGTGTCCTGACAAAAAATATTAAAAATGGCAAATGTCCTGAGATTGTAGGACATAATTATGTCCCATATTTTATGTAATAGTTGCATAAAATAGTTATTTCTGTATCTAAAATACCTAAATGTTACAAGAAACAAAATAAGCAACTAAACTGCTACAAGAATAAGCTTTTATTTAGGCAAAAGAATAAAGTTCTATCCTTTGTACTGACCATGGGTATGTGGCGGCCTGTAAAATCTGATGTGTGTCCTGAAAATGTCCCACTTTGGCCATTTGAAAAGGTGGCAACCCTATTTACCATAAACACTAATGTGCATACTGATTTACTTCTATGATGATTTGGACTTCATTTGAAAGTTTTATTTTGCATTTTACAGCACAAACACTAAGACATCTGCTAAACAAACTTAGCATTAAAACTTCTCTGCCCTTGAAACTCACATTCATTGAAACAGTATTGAAACCCACATTCAAAGAAAATACATTTTACCAGTGGCAGAACTGCCCAATTCAGAACATCTTTCCAGTAAACAATGAAACAAAATGCATGTACCCATAATGACAAAACTGCCCAGTTCAGAACATTTCCATCAAAAAAGTCTTCTCAAACTTCTACAGTCCACCATTATCAGTAAATATGCACAATTCTACAGTCCACCGTTATCAGTAAATATGCACAATTATACAGTCCACCATTATCAGTAAATATGCACAATTATACAGTCCAACATTATCAGTAAATATGCACAATCTCTGAAGTAAAAAAGTCATCTAAATAATTCCACATTAAATAAATCTAACTAATGAAGAGGTTGCTGCTAGCAAACACCTTTATATTTCATGGTTTCATCGAAAATAAAGTCTCTGATGCCCCTGAGGAATAAATTGCCTATATTACATTAAAAATGATCAGATAGTAATATTGCAATAGGAAATGGATAGCAAACTGATAACAGGCTCATAGTTAGTATCTTAATTTTTCAGTACGGCAGCATTCACCCCTTGTGGGAGTAGAACCAACAACCTTCTGCATCAAAAGCAAGTACACAACCTGTTGTGCTATTAACAATGCAAGCTGACTTAGTATAAGCAGCACTAAACTTCTCTTCCCCTGCAGTTCTCAGGTCCTTGTAAAATCTACTCAATACTCAACTGCATCTCAACTTCGCAGCACAACAAATCTGGAAAAAACAAATTTATTGGGGGGGGGGGTCAAACGCCCAAAAACCAGGGACACATTAAACATTGCTTGTATAATCTTGGAAAGTTGCTAGAATAAAATGCTGTGTTACCACCATAAATTTTACTGCCAAGGTCCCTGTGCAAAAGAGTCAGAGCAACATCCCTCTATGCCAAATCAGCTGCTTTGTGAAAGAAAATTGCTGTGTTACCACCATACATTTTACTGCCAAGGTCCCTGTGCAAAACAGTCAGAGCAACATACCACTACACCAAATCAGCTGCTTTGTGAAAGAGCGGAAGACTGAAACTTAAATGGCTATCATTTAATGAATTCAGTTCTCACCATAGCTGTCAACCTCTTAGCACAAAACACCTGGACAAACCCAGTAATGAGGGAATACAGCCCTCAAACATGTTCAGTGAATTCAGTTCTTGCCAATAGCTGTCAACCTTAGCACAAAAAACCTGGACAAAGCCAATAATGGGGTAATATAGTCCCAAAAATAAGGACAAATTTCAAATATTCATCTTATAAACTTAGAAAATTGCTAGAATAAACGGTTGTGTTACTATGTATTTTCTGAAGAATATGAAGTCTAAAATTCAAATGCCTGTCAATTTTACTTCTGACGGAACAAAAACAATTTTCAGCAGAGGCCCAGGGAGAAATACTGCAGACACATGTCTTTGTAAAATGTCAGGACACCAGAGCAAATCCACACAAACACAGGGATGAGATGCAGATTCCACACAGAAGGCACTCTAGCCAAGAATCAAACCAGAAAACCTATAGCTGTGAGGCAACAATGCTACCACTGCACCATTAAATATGTAAGGCATTAAACATTCAGAAACCTGAAGTCTGAAATTCAAATGCCTGTCAATTTTATTTAACATTTGTTAATCAGGACAGTCTGACTTGGAACAAAAAAACTATTTTCGGCAGAGGTCCAGGAAGAAATAATGGAGACATGTCTTTGTAACATGGGAGGAGGACACAAAAGCAAACCCACACAAACACAGGGAGAAGATGCAGACCCCACACAGAAGGCACCCCAGCCAAGAATCAAACCTGAGAACCTGCAGCTGTAACAATGCTACCACTGCACCATCAAATATCAAGCATTGCAACATTTAGAAACCACAGATATTATGAGGAACAGATCAGATCAAATATGAGGCAAAAATCTGCAATTTTTTTACAAATGGTGGTGGGTAGGGAATTGAGGTCCTTAACAACTGCATACAAGGTACAGAGTTCAAGCCTGAGGTATTCCACACCACCATGAGTTTGTTTTAGCCACCAGTATAAAACTGGGGCACTTACACACACACACACACACACACACACACACACACACACACACACACACACACACACACACACACACACACACACACACACAAACACACACCTTCCTTCGTCCCCTTACCTTCCATAGCTGTCCGCAATCCATATAGCTGGGCCATTAAATCCATAGCTGGCGCATCCGAGCACATATGCGAGATCCCTGATGAGACTCCTGGAGCACATCCACCACGCGAGATCCCCGAGACTCCAGCCTGCCGACGTCGCAGTCCAAGTCCGATCTGTTCCCAGCGACAGTCTATGCAGTTAAAACTGCATAGACTTCTGGGAGCTCTGCTCTTACATGTTTCCCAGTCCGGACTGCTGCTGAAACAGTCTGCGCATGCTCCAGACTGCCTCAGCAGCAGTCTGGACTAGTGCGCATGCGCGAATGTCAGCAGCAGTCCGGACTAGAGCGCATGCGCGATTTTTGAAATTTTTTTATAATTTCTTTTTCTTTTATTTTCTTTATTTTACAGCTGGGGGGGCTGTAGTCCAGCAGTCCAATAGCACAGGCCGCCCCTGTCTAAATTGGCCCTAGGCGTGAGTGCATGTGTGTGTGTGCCTTCTGTGGAAGGTTGGGCATCGGGCTGGCAACTCGATACCGTAAAACTCCACTACCAATCATGAGTGAACAGGTGATCCATTGTGGCGACCCCCAACCGGGAAATGCTGAAAGAAGAAGAATTTGAGCATCATTCTTTGTAGTCTTGTTGGAGCTAAATGCATAGGCTCTTTAAAATATTAACTAGAGGTTGATGATCAGTTTCTATCTGAATTTCCTCGGACATAAATATAATCATGCAACTTCAAATATACGAACACAACTGCCAAAAGCTCCTTCTCAGTTTGAGTAAGAGTTCTAGATGCGTAGGCAACAGGTCTGCCCTCTTGTAGAATAACTGTGCCAAGATTGAACTTTGAAGCATCACTTGAAAGAACTACTGGTTTGAAGACATCATAGTATCTTAATGTAGGCTGGTTAGCAATTTACTGTTTGAGGTTATCAAATGCTGTTTGGTGTTGTTCTAACCATGACCATGCAACATTTGTGTGTGTCAGCTCTCTCAAAGGTGCTGATAACTCACTAAAGTCAGGGATAAATTTGCCCAAATAGTTAACTATACCAAGAAAATGCTGTAAGGCTTGGACATTGTCTGAAGCTGGCATCCCAAGAATGGTTGCTTGCTTGGAAGGATCTGGTTGTAAGCCTGCACTGTAAATAAATGACCTACATAAGTAACTTCTGGTAGTCTGAATTTGCATTTCAGAGGATAGAGCTTTAAATTCACTTCATGCGCTCTCTCCAGAACTTTCCTGAGGTTTCTGTTATGCTCTGCTTCACCATTACCTCCAACTAGTAAATCATCAACTATTATTGCACACGGGTAGCCTAAAAAAAAAAGACTTTACTGGCAGAATTTATTCCAAAGGCATCCTAAAGAATATGTAGCTACCAAATGGGGTACTGAATGTAGTCAGTAGTGAATATTTGCAATCAAGCTTTACTTGCCAAAATGAACTCTTTGCATTTAAGACAGAAAAGAAATAGTGGCATTTGGCATAAGGGTTGCAATTGCCTTGACTGTATGCACAGGATGATGAGGTTTTTTTAATGCCTTGTTCAAGTCTCTTGGGTCAATGCATATTCTGATTTCATTCGAATTTTTCTTATGAGCAGCTACTATGGAAGATACCCCCTTAGTTGGTTCTGTGACTAGACAAATCACACCTTGCTGCACTATTTTGTCTAACTGGACCTTGACTTTGCCCTGCATAGCTATTGGAACTCTTCTTGCTGGTCTGACCACTGGAGTACACAACTGGAAGTTTGCCTACCTTGTCATTGAACATATCAGCATACTCTGAGAAAATACTATCACTGAAGCTGGAACTAGGACATGTGTTTACATGATGTACTTATTTGGTAAAAGAAAGCAGTTTCATTCTCAGACCATCTCTGAGACCTAATAATGACTATGTAGGGCTTCAGACTACATAAAATTGCAAGCTGTAACTGTTCCCAACCGAAAAGCATGAAGGCTCCACTGAGCCTTTGGTTTGAATCTCTTCACCTCAATAAGCAACAAGCTTCGCACAATTGACCAAATTAAGTTGCTCACCAGCTTTCACTTTAGCAAATGTTTCTGCTGACATTACATTACACTTTGAACCACTGTCTACTTTGAGCTCTGTGGGCTTACCATTGATCAGGACAGTACAAAATACTTTGTTCTTTGCCAACACATCTATTACATTATCCTTGTCACCGACCACTGATACACCATCTACATAGAAACTAGGTTCCAATTTTCTAAATGATCAACTTGCTTTTTGAGTGACCTTTCTTAACAACTGAATGAGGTTTGCTTGATTCACCAAACTTTTGGAAATTATGCCATTTTTTACAGTTGTGGCATTGCTGATAAAATGCTAAGCACTTCTCTCTTTTAGACTCTTGGTTGGCTCCACAATTACAACAGTTAACAATAAGGATTGACTTGGGTTTTTCTGACTCACCCTTATACTATACTGAGCATGCTTCTTTCATAAAGCTAATCTTGGAATTTGCTAGAAAACTCCAGGTTTTCCTTGCCACACCCACAGGGGTTGCTGCTGCCATGTGCTTAGGCCTCTTTCTGCTTGCCACATGTTGCATGCAAATATCTATGTTTGCTCTAACAGTTGTTGAAACCATGCTCTTATCACGTGTAAGCATACTTGTGTGTCTTTCTGTGAGTTCATGGATTTGACAAATCTCTATGGCTTTGCTTAACGTTAAATCACTGTCACGAAGCAAAATCTTTCTCACTGCAGCACTATTACCACACAAAAGCCTGTCCTTTATTAACTCATTTTCAAGTCATCAAATCTGCAAGTTATAGCTTTATTTCTCAAGTCAGTGATATAAGCTGCAAAAGTTTCACCTGGCTTTTGGTCTCTTGTATAAAATAAGTGCCTCTCTAATGTAACATTTGTCTGAAGGTTGCATATTTCTCTAAATTTATGTTTTAAGCACCAGGGTCTTCCCCTGATTCAGCCGGTACCACAATATGATAGTTTGCCCCCTCTCCTGCATATATTTCTGGTGCATACACAAATGAACGCTCTCTCTCAATAGTCTCTGACCCAGCTAAGTTAAGCAAAATGAATGCCCTTGTATGTGCATCTTTGTCAGAAAAAGCTGCTTGTATGAAAATATTGTATTCCTGCTTGAATACTCTCCAATTTTCTGCCATATTATGATCAAACACAACTGGACTTGGCCTGTGAAATGCCTCTGCCATATCAACATACAGTAGTGAAGGTGCTTGCAATTATGTATGAACATACACACACAAATATATATATATATATATATATATATATATATATATATATATATATATGCTTGAACTTTATGCCAGCACTTGTAATTATGCCCAATAGCACAACAGTCTCTGAAATAACTGTACTTTGCCAAATAAGTCTCCGTAGTACAAAAACACTTTGAAATCACTCCACTTTATGAAACCACTCCTTATCAGTGTAAGAAATACTCTGAAATGACTATACTTTGCAAATAAAGTGTACACAGTGGAAGTAGATCAGAGTAAGAAACACTTCAAAATGAATGCACTTTGTAAATAAACTATACACAGAGCAAGAACCTTTTAGAATGACTGTACTTTGCGAAATAACTCTGTACAGTGTAAGAAATGCTCTGAAATGGTGGCTTTCTGCGAATAAATGCACACAGCACAAGAAACTTTTCAAAATGGCAGCACTTTGACTGTACTTTGTAATATAACTGTATTTTGCACACAGCAAACTGTTTGAAATAACTGCACCGTAATAAAGCACACACTCTGCAAACACTTTGCACACTCTAAGATACTTTGAGCAACTCTATTTATGTTTTGAACGGCTTCGGCCAATGCAAAATAGTAATTTGTGCCCAAACATGGTCTTTTACTAAAAAAACATGCAGTCACCTTGCACTTTAAGCTTAATTTGCCCTATTCTACTCATTATGCCCTTTTTAATCTCGTATCATCCTCATGCTTTTCTTGTGCCCATTTTGCTTTAAACATGCTCATTATGCAAACCATAAGTAATTCTGAGCTCCATATGAATAGTTTTGCCAGTTTTATCAACTATTGTGATTTTGAGCATTTTGTTTAATTAATAATGCAGTTTGTGCCTTTCATTTGCTTAATAATTTGTTTTTGTGCTACTCGTTTGATTAATAATGTGTTTTGTGCCTTACAAATGCGTCATTTCATTTTCTTTGCCAAATAAATACTTTGTGCAGTTTTCTTTACCTTTAGCTCATTTCTGGCCCTTTTTTGTTTGTCTGTGCTCTGCTTCACTCCACCTCCTTAGTCCGCCTTCACCTTCAACTCTGCAACTCATGGCTCAAAGAAATAGCTCTTCTAATCCTGGTTCTGACACCATGTTGCTTGTCTGGTCAGGATAAAACAGATGAACATTCATGGGTTCTGTTCAAGCAGCTTTTTTACACACAAACAAATCAGGAATGAGGGTTTGTAACTTAAACTTAAATAAACTTATAAACAGACTGACTACCATAATCATACATGTTAAAACCCTGGCTGTTCTGTCAAAATGGCACTATTGCCTGCATATGCTCAGTATTTATGTACACATGCTACATCTGGAAATGCTTCTTAAAGGTACATGCACATGCTCTGATCTACACATACTGTCAAGGTTGGTGACTACACCTCTACCACTAGATCCATCACCAGTGGTGTACCACAAGGATCTGTCTGTGCTAGGCCGTTTACTGTTTGAAATTTATTTCTCAAAAGTCCAGGCTAAAGTAGATGGCCTTTGGCGTGCCATGTTTGCTGATGATTGAAAATTGGGTGCAATCACTGAATCCCTCAGTGATGTTAACATATTAGAGGAGGAGCTAACACAGACAAATAACTGGTGCCAAAGCCACAATCTAAAACTAAATTCAAAAAAGTGCATTATTTTTCCCTTTGGCAAAGTGGAATTCCCTGCAAATTACAATATTGACAGCACACAACCCCCCCCCCCAAGTTCAAACCCAGTGGTGTGAGATCTATAGATGGGAATGTGAACTTTGACCAACAAGTTTCCACAGTGGTTTGTAAAACCTTCTCTGTTGCCCATCTCATAAATAAGGGCATCACATCCAGGTCTAAGGATGTTATAACTCCACTGTACTCTCCCCTTATTAGACCATTAATAGAATACAATGCTCCCATCTGCATGTACATCACTAGACACCTGCAGCAACTGGAGAGACCACAGAGGTTTCTCACTAAGAAAATACAGGGCCTCCAAACCATGACTTACGTGGGCAGACTGAAAGCCCTGTTACTCTACTCTGTATTGTATAGGCTGCTGAAAAGTAACTTGTGCCTGGCCTATAGGGCAGTCTCTGACCCTACCCTGATGGATATGCTGCACATCGGCAAGTCAAATGGCACAAGGGTCACTCACTCCAGACATCTTTGACATTAACAGAATATGCTGGAGAGACAGATATATCTTCCAGAGATTGCAGCTACTCTGGAATAAACTTCCAATTCACGTGAAGCAGAGCTACTCATTGACCCTATTCAAGTGCATCCTGGACAAATAGATGGGAGACCACAAATTCACCCCGGGGCTGGCACCCATGTCCCTCATGGACAGAGGTAGTGGATGTTTATCATAGACTTGCACTGCAAATTATGTTCATCTAACTAAAGACAATTGAGGCAACTCAGGATTAACGTGGCTAGGCGTGTAAGGGCTCAAGGGCCACTAGCCTAGTAACCTCCTATGAACCAATAAGAGACTTCTCCAGGGCCAATCTGCTTTAGCTTGTAGAAGATGGACAAAGATTTCTCAACAATCTCCATAAATATACCCAACTGGGAAGGCTGACACATTCACCTCAGTTTTTTACCATCATCTAAACAACTGTACAGAAAAGTGTGTACCACTAACCCTAAATATAATGATAAATTTAGGAATAAACCTCTCCAGTAAAAAAACAAGAAAGTAATGAAAAGTTGTAAGAGGTCCCCACCCCCTACCTCAAGACCATGCTGATATAAAAATGGTAATGAACTGAAAGATGTTATTTATTCATTAGGCCTTGCTTTAAGTATTGGCTTAATAGGAACTTTGTCATTAAGTCCCTTGCCTACATCAGCTCTTAACTATCCACTTTGTTTCATTGACTTCTGTTTGATTCCTGATGTCCCCCATTCTATTATTAATTCGAGTATTTTCCACTATCATGAATTTAAAGTTATGTGTGCCTACAATATTCATAATATGTTTGGCAAGAGCATTCGTTGTTAAGCTGATGTAGGCAAGGGACTTAATGACAAAGTTCCTGTTAAGCCTATACTTAAAGCAAGGCCTCTTAGAAAATAAATAACATCTTTCTGTTCATTACCATTTTTGTATGTGTTTTTATATGTGTTTTTATGAAAAATTATTCATATTTGATTAATGTATGTTTGTTTAGAAGATATGTATATGCCTTTAAGGGGGGGTTTATCTAATTGGCTTTCAGTTAAGGAGTTTTATTTAAACCAAAGCTGCTGTAGTGTTAGTTAAATGTCTGAAGAAGCAGTGGGATTCACTGTGAAAGCACTTATGTACTTATTTTTGTTATTAAACCTTTTTAAATTGGAACACTGCCATTTGTTTTGCCTGGGTTCATTTATACTTGCTTTGTATGGACTGTTAACTATAGTGAACCAGGCCTTTATTTAGAAGATTTTGGTCTTGTTCTTTTGTCTATTATGAGGTCATTCTTAATGATATCACACATTGCAATCCCAAGGATATAGTGCTAACTTCACCCTGCCTACCCACATTGTTGTACCTTCGCTTCATGAAAATTAAGCTTCCCCAGAAATCACCTTGGAACAAGCCTTAGAATCCTTTACAAAAGCAGAAATTATAATTTTATTTGACCAGCTAGCATGCCAGGCTGCATTCTCATCAGTGCCAAGTATATAATATCTGAGCCTCTACTGCTTGACCTCGGGCTATACATGGGGTTTATCCCTGATGCCTCTGTGATTCCTCTGTACAAGGGTGGCCCATCTGGAGACCCAGGTACTTATAGGCTCATCAGCATCACTAGCTTACATTAAAAAACATAGAACTGATCATAGCATAACTCATGTATGCAAGCACATACAACTTAACTAATCTGGACCCCATTCAGATTGTTCTGCGAAGGGCAGGTTCTATCTCCTGAACTGAGTGAACATCTCCTGGAAAAAAATACAAAGCTGTAGATAGTGGTCGCTATTTGCACACTGTTTATCTTGACCTGGCCATGGCTTTTGGTGCATTCCTATTGATATTAAAATTGATGTTGTAAAGTTAGACTTAATGTCAACCCCCAGGGGTGTCCAACCTTTTGGCTTGCCGGGGCCACATTGAGTGAACAGAAATTGTCTTGGGGCCGCATATAAAATATATCATATAGTTAACTCTTTCTCTGCCACGGGAGACCAAAGTCAACCTCCTGGTTATACTGTAGGTGCATTCAAACAATTAATAAATGTAATAAATGCCTAATATTTGCCTTAAAATTCTAATTCTCATTCTGGTTTTAATTCTCTAATCTAACAGTTAACTCTAACATCTTAGTTAATATATAGATATTTTTTTTTTACAAATAAAGAGATATTCACTACAGCAATAGCATTTCTCACTGGGAAAACCACTCCAGCAGTCCATCTACATACAGTGTCAACATTAGCAGTCCTACAGTACTATAATCCACAAAAATAAGCCAACAAATTTGCAATAAAGTAAAGAATTCACATTACTGACTTAATAAAACAATTCTGAATAAGCTACAAGAGGGTCCCACCCAAACAAATGACTGGTGCCAGAAACATGGCCTCAAGCTAAATGCCAAAAAATGCACAATCATCCCCTTTGAGGAGAGTGATGTTCCCACAAAGTATCACATTAATATCAATGTTGTAAGCACACAATCAGTTGTGAGGTGCTTGGGCACCCAGGTTGATAGAAACCTGACTTTTGATCACCACGTTGTCTCCGTTGTACGGAAAGCTTTTTACATGGCCCACCTCATTAGTAAGGGTATCTCATCCAGGGACAAGGAGGTCATAACATCCCTGTATTCTTCCTTTACAAGAGCAATTATTGAGCGCAACATCCCTTTTGGCACGTGCCTCAGCAAAACACCCTGCCAAAAGAAAGACTACAACCATTTCTGACAAAAAAGGTCAAAGGACTAAGTTCACTTAGTTATCCAAACAGACTAAAAAGCTTCTTGCTTTTCTCTGTCTCTCACTGGCCCCTATAAATTTCATCACTGGCTTGCTTTCCAGGCTAAGAAAGATCCTGCCTTAAGAGACTTTCTCCTCCTCAAAAATACCGGTTATACTAAAGACACTCATTACAAAGACCACAGCCTTCACTGCAACATAAACAAGCTACTTTGTATGGACAGGTTCTTGACACAAAAACTTTCAACTTCTGTAAAAAACTCCTCTCATTATCAAACAATGTAGTTCAATAACACTACAACTGGATGGATAGCCATGAATGTACTCCTTAAGTAAGTAGCATAGCCTTCATCAAACCGGAAGGAAAATCCACATACTAAACTTTCCCAGCTGGATGGCTGAGATCTAATATTGGTTACTCAAGTCTACCTGTCTAAGAAGAGAGACCTATTTAACTAAGAATTCCATTTGCAAAAATATATTCAGTATACATATTAAATCTCTCTCTCTTACACACACACACACACACACACACACACACACACACACACACACACACACACACACACACACACAAAAAAAAAAGCCCCTACTTGTAAAATAGGCAACCTCAGTGATTACATGACACAGTCTCACTGATTGAAATTGTCTGGAAGTCAAAATATCTGAAAAAAAATCATAATAGAGATGGATTCATCCATGCAATTTCCCACCACCAAAAGGACCATCAATAAATCAACAAACAACTGCTCAACAAAAATTAAATCAATAAGAAATCTATAAACTCTCTAAGATCATACTACATACTGGAGTAAACATATAACTTCCCTCCAATTTAAAGCCATTTGACATTCAGACATTTTAATTTGTGCAGAAGTTATTCACCGACTGACCATTTACTAAACTGTAATGCTGACCATCGCTTTTGAAAAAAACAAATTCCCAGACTTTGTCAATCACTCAAAGTGAAGAAAAGATTTACTTTTTTTTATTTATTATGTATTTATTTAATTTTGGAAAACATCTTTAAAACTGTTAAATTGAGCACACACCCAGAAATACAGAAAAGTTATTGTGATAAGTAAACCAGAGACTGCTGCAAGAAATCAGTCACAGCACACTATGCTTACGTCTGAACTAATGAAGCATACCTGTCAATTCCAAAAGAATTAAAGTAGGTTAATAAGAAAGTTATTTGCAAGGTTACATGGCAGTTTATATTGGAAATAAGTGGAGATATTAAAAACGCTCTGTTTCTCATAATTACGCTGAAAAGTCTTCCAAGGTAAATACAACCTTCTGATTTAGCATGGAACCATACTTCTCAACCTTAGAGCAAGAATTCCGGACAAAGCGAAAAATAAAAGTGGGGCACAGACCCAAAAATAGTTATGCATCACAGGCACCATTGAAACAAGTGTAGCTGCAAACTTTATACATCATGTATAATGTTTATATCCCATTATTGTCAGTTAAGCATTATATGGCTCATTCAATCCTGCCTTCTTTTGCAACAAAGAAAACCATACTTTGAAATGACAAATCCATTAAAAATAATAAAACACACTGGAGCCACATCCTGCAACTTCCTACCTGCAAACAACCACAGAGCTTTCACTGAAACTAGGGCTTCTTATTTCCACAGAATGACACCTCTCCCTAATTAAGTCTAATGGTATACAATCTACCAGGATCTGGACTACCTGAAATAAATTAAATTATGGCCTGTAAATTGCAAGTGCACTTGTGTAATTAAACTACATTTCAAAGCCCACTTGCTGTATTTTTTCAGTAACATCCCAATATCCATTTCCAGGTCACTTTACAAGACATTGGCAGTGGTATACTTACACTTACTTACACTTACCAGACTTGGCATCCTCCATATCCCTACAGGACCACACTCATACTGCTAACATTGTCCATTAAATGTAAATATCCATCCACTGTAAATGGCAAGAAGCTATGTCTTAAAAATCTATTTTTGGCATGCCTAATACCCGAGTATCACGTTTTGAAACAAAGAAACATATTCTCCACAGTCTGTAAGTCTCTGTCTTTAATAATCATCTACTGTTGCAGCCCTCCCAACACATAAACACACACATACACACTAAAACCCCCAACATTTAAAAAATTACATTGTGCCCACCTGATTTGCCAGTATTGATGACCCACCAAAGATATGCTTACTGTTGTCCAATCTGCCACTGCTTAGAACCCACCAATGACAAGACAGTACTGGGTGATTTTTTGTCTGTCAAAATAAAATAATAAACTTTATATGCTACAGTTCCACATTAGTCAATCCACTACTGACCCATTAACCCTAGGCTGCTGTCTCATTCTTACTCCCTGGGACTGCATTACCTTGGATGACTACTTTTATTTCCTAAGCAAAAGACACAAATTGGAAGATGAGGCAAAAATCCAGACATTCTTCGAAAATTCATACAGTTGAGAGGTATAATTTCATATTCAATACAACACTCTCCCTGTCAGGAAAGCTGCAATTTAATGAAAGTATACTTTTAATGTAGGATGCATTTGTGAGCTAACTTGTTTGTATGTTAGCCTCTTTGTGCATGTGTCTCTCTCTGTCTCTCTGTCACGCACACATAAACACACACACACACACACACACACACACACACACACACACACACACACACACACACACACACACACACACACACACACACACACACACACACACACACACACACACACACACACACACACACACACACTTCTACTTTCATGCACATAAACATTCTGCTTTCATGCATGCACTCACTCACACCATACTTACCTATTAACACAGGTTAAGTGCTGTCTCTTTAAAAGGCAATGGCGGCAAATCCATAGAAGAGTCCCTCTTCAGCAAGAGCACACACATTGATTCTTTGGCACGAAATAATGGCGCGAACATACAGACCCTTCTTTGGTGCAAAAATAATCAAAACTAGAAGGATGCTTTGGTGCATGCGCACACCGATGTTAGAGTTACAGGTCACGGGCGTGAAAAACACAACAAAAAAGTGTTTTGCGGCATGCTTACATCGATGTTGGAGTTAGAGGTAGAGGGCCGCATGCCAGAGCTCTGAGGGCCGCATGCGGCCCGCGGGCCGCAGGTTGGACATACAGTGTTTACTGGATTTTAGTAGTGAAAGTTGATGTTACCCACTCTGAACATAAAATTGTACCTGTGGGTCCTCTCCTGTTTGGCATTTATTTTTCAGAGAACCAAGACAGTATATCTGAAGTATGGCTGACCATGCCTACCAATGGCTGTAAGCTGGGCAGTGTTATCCATTCATCTACTGAGACTAATCTGTTCCATAAAGGCTGGAACATGCACATATGTGGTATATTGACAATGATCTTCAGCTACATGAAAAATTAAAATGATCTTGAGCTAAGTGAAAAAGTGCAGAATAAAAGCAAATTTTACTTATACAAGTTGCATTTGCTATAATAGGGTTCAGCAAATCTGTAAGATACTAAGGCAAGATGAAAAAGCATCTTAACAAAAACAATCATTGCTGCATATACGTTTTATTAAAAGAAGTGCCAGCAATTCTTTACTTATTTTATTTACTACTTTCCCTCACCAGGCACCAGACTTTGAAATAACTAACTACTCAATACCTCAGAGGTCTTCATTTACTCTGGTCTATACAAGATGCAAGATAAATGATATCTGGTTGATAATACTGACTGTCTTGCAGTTCATACATGGAATTGTGTACCCATCATTATCTGTACAGTGTACCACAAAGGGACATGCACAGCAGTCCTGCCTTGCCAGCAGTTGACTTGAGTGTGGATGCCTATATACAACATGAGATGAGGTCTTTTGAGTATCTGTACATATATTGGGTAGTGTGCAGCAGTCTACAGGATGCAGGAAACCAGACAGCAATCATCACTCTTTGCAGCAAGCAACACAGAGGAGATGTGAGCATTGGTCATAGAAACAGAACAAATAAGTAAAGGGCACAGCGTACAATAGTTTGTGTATCTCGCACTGTCAACACTCTGTGAGTCTGCAGGCAGTGGTTAGGGGAAAGAAAGGGTGTGCAACATAACAATCTCTGGATCCTACAATATATGCAACCATATAACAGGGCATTTTCATGATCAGATCATGCACCATTGAGTGTTTTTTTAAGATTTTATTTACACTCTGATGACCAGATTAGTCCTACTAGGTCAGTGACATCTTTTAAAGGAAGACCCTAGCCATGGGAAACTTCTACTGGTTTTTGTGATAAGTGCCATGGGCTCTTTTACATCTTCTTGAGCATCCACCTCAAGCAGATGGGACTTTGTTTAATGCATCATCCAAAGGATGGCACACTCAGGAGTACAGCACCTCCTTATACTGCACTACATTGTCATTATAGAATAAGTAATTCAAGTACCTCGGATGGGTTTTTGTAAAATTAATGGCAGGGCAGTTAAATAGATAAATAAATAAAAAAATACTGAAATCCATGTAAGCTAATTGTAATGTAGTATAAATGCATAGTTATGCAAATCACAATCACATTAAAGGAAAAATGCCAAAAGAATTAACTATAGTTTACGGAGTATGAAATGTGAGTTCAGACCTTCCTAGACTGAATGAATAGTTACAGGAAATGTTGGAAAGATAAGATAAACAACAAGACTGATTACCAGACAAGTAGCTTAAGTTTTTCTAAAGCATCATTGTTATTAAAACATACTTATAAAATGTTTACAAGCAACACTATTTGGTAATTGTAATAAAATGTCACAATTGTGCATAGATGTCACTGATAATCTGTTTGCAAGTAAATGCATCAAGTACAGCCAGCAAATGGGCTATAATATACACACAGTTCAAATCAATTGTGCAGGAGGGTGTAAATGCCTATTAGTGGTAATAAACAGCAAACGCTTTATCAAATCAGACAAAGGTCTATAGTTTAGTAACCTAATAAAGTAAATGTATAACCAAAGTGTTGGGCTGACATACATTCTATTCTCACAGCATAAAGCAGGTAAATAGTGCTGCAGTACTACAGGGGGATCAGAAGATTCTAGGTTCGACTCCTGGCTGGCTCGCCATTGAAAAATTATATGACTCTGCTTACTGCTTGGTGTGATGGATTTGAAGTCTTCTTAAGGCACTCAGTCTTGCTGGCTGGATTCTGCTAAAATTCAAAGTCTGGTTATATTTGCATTTGCAGAATGTTGCATACAGAAACTTGCAGAATATACACTGATGAGAGAATATACTTTGCAGCATCAACTTTAGAGCTCAGCAACAAATAACTTTTTATAATAAACCAAACGGACCAACGTTGCAGCTTAAAAGTACTGTTCTAACTTTACTTCTCATATAGTACAGACGATGTGAGATATAACATTTACCTCAGGACAAATGAGTCCCTACCATACCTCTAACATAACTAGATTTATACAGCTCTTTATATACACTTTTAGTCATGCATAAACATATACATTTCCTCTTGATATTCTATTTTGGAGAATTGCTCATCCTGTAGAAACAATACTAAGCTTCCTTGTTTAACAATGTCTTGTAAGAGACCAGCTTTTCTGACAGTGTGAACATCCTGTATTCTATTTGGATCTTTGTATAAGAACATCTCTTCTTTTGCCAATGCTGATAACAGTGTCCAGTTGTCCATGCAGAAAAACATGTTTTTGAGGAAACACATTGTAAGAGTGTAATTGTCCATTTTTTAAAAGCAGATTTTGCATTTTTGCTCTTGCATGCATCCTGTTTTTAAGTCTGTAAGGGAAAAATGTCCATTCAGCAGGTTCCTTATTTTCCAAGCCATGGTCATTTAATATGACTGCTGATCACAAATTACTAAACTGTCTCTGCATTTAAGCAAGCTTTTTCTTTCAGCATATTTACAACAGAATTAATTTCCGCCTTATATTCATATCTAACAAATAGAACACCCAGCCCTTTGATCTTCCCTCACAAAAGGCAAGTGTGTTATCTGTTGAGGTGTTACATTATGTATATTCCTGCAAGATCTCATTCTTTGAACCATAGATACTTGATAGCTTACGTTAATCATTATTATTTCTGTCCTTTGAAATACTTTCAGGATACAAGCCATAGCAGGACAATGATAGAGAACAAATTAAGTTGTCTTTTTCACTTCTGCATCACAGTATACCAGGCAGCAGTTTATAGTAATTCTGTATTGAACTTGTAATCAACCATACATTTGTCATCTTTGAAATGTTTCACTGCTTGATACTCAAACTACCCGACATTCTGTGAAACTTGTTTGATTTTGAATTGTTTATAATATATTGCTGATGGTATTTCTTTGCCTGCATAACTTGACTCCCTCTTATTTGAAGGCATCATTTGGTTCCTATTGTCCATTTATGGTTCTATGTTCTCCAGTCACAGGGTTTTTAGTATTTCTTTGGGCATTGTTTAGTTAGAAACATCTGTGGTCCAGTCATTTGCCTGCCAAACAATGAATCTTTGAAATCTACTATTTCAGTGGCTTATGAAATGTGCCACTTTGGCCTGCTTTGGGAGCTTTGTTATTTTTGCTGTCAGTTCTGAGCTGATCGTCTTTTATTGCTGCCTTGCTAATTCTATATTGTTGCATGCTTATTATAATTTGCGGTGAGATGCAGTTATATATAATTCAGTATACTGTGGCCCTTAAAACACTGATGTACTTGGATGACACTTGGAGTCAGTACTAAGTTCTCAGCTCCACCAAAATTAATTGAAAGTCTTGGAACTGTTGCAGCACTGATCACTGTTATCTGTTTGTGATGTAGCACAGTGGCAGAGACTAATAGTGAGGTGACTGAGAGACTGAACACAGTTTCTCATTCATAAAAGTTGAATTATTGTGTTACAACCCAGCATTTACTTTTAAAATGGAATACACAATCAGCTGTATTACTTAAAAAGGGAACTTAATTATTTGTTTAGAATGTGGAACAGAATGACATTACATATAGGCCTTAAAAAGTGTATCTTGCTATATAAACAGTTTGTGAAACAACTCAGGAAAAAAAAACGGATAGTTGTAAAACATTTGATTTGAATTGTGCTCTAGAAGGAAATTCTTCATCCTTTAAATAGCACAATTATGAGGAGATCATGTAGATTGATAACTTCATTTAACTGTGACTTTATGACCAATCAGATCCTTTTACAGTTAAATACTGTGACACCCCTGCACTGGCCCAGTTATCAAGGAGCCTCAATCCTCACCACTGGCAACAGCTAGGGGATGTGCACACTGGGAGGATGACAAGTACACACACAGTAAAGTACAATTTCCCTTAAGAGCACACAGTCAATCTGGGGCTGGTTTCTCCCTCTTTTTCCAGATCTCCAGTCAGACTCCCCAATGGCACAGCTATAGGGTTGAGATCTCAGCTGAGTGGTCAAGACAAAACCTCCAGCACCCTCTCTGTCCAACCAGTGCTTCGTGTACCTGCCCAAGTAACTGACACATACATGCACACTTTGAGATCTGATTTATATACAAACACACACATGCACAGACTGCTGAGAGAGGCTGAGACAGGTTTAATAGCTATGCCCCCTTCTGCCCAGACTAGAAGGTAGTTATCACTGCCATCAACCACTCTTACCAGCTATTCTAGGCCCTTAACAAAGGGTGTCCAATCCTACTGTGTAATGTTACTAATAATCCAAATGGTAGTTCTGACCAAGTGCCAGGGTATTAGGAGTGACCTGTACAGTGTCACCAAATACATATGCAAGTACACTAAGAGCTTAAATATATCTCAAAAATATCACCACAAAGATAGGTTTAAATATATTTAATAATAAATAATAAAAGAACAAGAGAATACTCAGTACACCAACACAGTTACTTCAGAGTTCAAAATCATAAGAAATATTTCAAAACAACATTGCCGGACAGTCTCAAATAAATACAGAAAACATCTAAATTAATCTTTACTGTATTACTAACTATATAAAGAAATTACTGCACCATAGGTACTTACTGTTAGCAAGGCAAGTGCAGATGGTGATGATGAATGGATGTTCTTGCTATGTCCAAGACAAAATACAAAATGTAGTCTCTCTCTCTCTCTGAGAAAGTTCTTAAATTAATATCAAATATTACAGCTGGGTTAGTTTGGATGACATCACTCTTTGTTACCTGAGTTCAGTTCCCAGGCTAAACAGATACTAATAGAATTTAACATCTCTGTGTGAGAAATACATATCTCTCAGACCTTTGCTGTTGCTAGAAAACATAAAACAATAAAACACTTGCAAAGCAATGCAGAAGGCACCCTAGTTGTAGACATCCTGTCTCCTTGCTGCATTGAAACTAACTTTTATAGCACAATCATAAAGCAGTCTAATTTCAACTAATTTTCTTTAAGTTTTGCAGGCTAACTCTGTATATGTCAGTTTCTACTATTAAAATATACATTTGCACAGGTATATAGTTTATATACATTTCTGTTCTTTTCCAGTAGGGTACACGGTGGACACATCCTTAAAGCTCAATACTGTACAAACCCTGTTCAACACGCACTTCTGTACCAGTAGTTTAATATACACATAACATATAATTCTAATACATTTGGTAACACAAGCAATTGCATCATGCTGGTATTCATAAATGACATATAACTATTTACAAAATACCAGATAGCTGGGCTGGCACTGTCTCCTTTTGTTACAAATACTTGGCATACTGAGTCCTACAAAGCAAGTACCTGATTCAGTGTATTTATAAGACAGTTTGCTTTCCACTGAACATATTGATCCAGTTTCTTTTTGAACAAAACAATCAGTTTTATAAAAGGTATTTCTAAGATTGTGTTTTTTATTTTAAAAATGAGATCAGAAGCTGTGTGTCACTCTGTGATTTCATCTTTCAATGTATATTATATCATTCATTTTAATTTTTGGCTCTGAAAGAATTTTAAACATTTTAATATTGTTCATCTCATCATGCCTTCACATTTTTTAATTATTTTTATTGGTATATTACATTTGATCATTTACACAAATTATGAAACTGAAAAGATAAACGATTGCAAAATTTCAATATATAGAGTTCACTTTGGCTGTCTCAAGAAAATTATTCTGATGTCAAATGTGTATATTATGTCTATGTTTGCCTAAAATATATAGTCTTTTTAAAATATGACAGTTTTCTGATTTACTTTGTTACACATTCAAGCTTATTTTCTTAAACTATAAAGCTTTACATCCAATTCAGTATCTGAGTCAGATGTGTAGTCAGCTGTAGAATTACAAACCACATTTGTGTTTTGTGGGCCTCTCCCAAATTAATCATATATGGAGTATATAGCTTTAATGCTACTGAGCTAGCTACAGTGATCCATATGCCATGTGGGAGAAGTTTTAGAGAGTTCAGTCTGAATAAATACCTCAGTGAGGCTACACTGTAGCTTCATTTTTTATATCATGCATACTGATGTTAAATGGTATCGAAACTGGATAAATATGTATATATATCTGGAGCACCTTTTCACTCCTTTGCATCATCCTATGGCTTTCCTACCCAGTGCACCATGTTCCTGTTGGTCTGTCAGTTTCTACTGTGCTAACTTCTAATTTAGTCTGGGCCAGTCACAGAACTTAAGGTCATCTTGGGGCTCTTGGCCATCATCATCACCATCAGCCTGATGGGATTTACATTTTTTTGGGCCTACCCTGTTATGTACCACATTGCAACCTTTGTGGTTGCATCCAAAGGGCAGGCATTCAATTGAGGCATGTGGTGCATCACCCCACCTCCACAGCAGCTGAGTCAGGCCCACCACCATTTTCCCTCACTGAACTATGTTCCCATAGGCTGAAGTCCCCAGCCTGTAATAGGGATCACCACAAGGAGTGCCTACATAACTTACCAGCCCTGTGGGTTTCCTTCTGTGCCATTTCATCAGTCACTTGAACCACTAATTGAACCTGGGATGGCTGGGCTGTAGTCAGGGCTGTATCCCTCTATGCCACTGGAGCAACTAAAACTGAAGATGTATTTGCCATAACTGAAGACATACACACACCCACACACACATATATATATATATATATATATATATATATATATATGTATATATATATATATATATATATATATATATATATATATACAGAAGTGAATAAATATATTTGCTTTCAAGAGTTTGTGTGTTTAAGTATGAAAGTATAACCATAACTGTAAATTCACCCCAGGAGCTCCACCTATGTCTCTCTTGGACAGGAGTGATAGGTGCTGATCATGGAAATAAAAGGTTACAACTTGGCTAGGCTTGTAAGGGCCCAAGGGTCATTAGCCTAGTAACATCCTGTGATCCTATAATTCAGAGTGAAAAAGTGCTCCACCTTCAGCTCCTCAAAATATTATGATAATGGGAAACATAGCAGAAAACTGGAAGCTTTGGAACCAAAAATTTGAGTTTTTCCTAAATAGAACTGAATTAGCTAAGACATCTGAAAAAAAGTTTTGTGTTACATTTCTGCATGTAGATAGGGAAAACATTCTGAATGTATTCACCTCTCTTCCTTCCAATAAAGAGGATAAATGTAAAATACCAGCACTTAAATGTTTAAGAATTATTGTGAATCTAGAAACAATTTGCCATGCATTTATGTGTTCTTTATATTAGTACAAGGCACTGTAGAGGCTGTAGATGCTTATGTTACTGAACTAATGAACAGAGACTAATATTGCTAATCTGATAGTTTGAATGATTCAGTAATAAGAAATAAAATAGATTATAAGGAATGGTAAAGCAAGTGGCTGGCTGTTTAGTGAAACAATCCACACCTTATCAAATGCATGTGTGCAAAGCAAGTGAATGTGCAAGTATACAGTTAAAAGAATTGATTGAGAAAAATGATGTATGTAGGAGAAAATGCGACTCAACTAAAAGACAAAAACCGAGAAACATAAATCATTATGTATTTAAAAAATAATAGATCCAAATTAGAGTCTCATGAGAAGGCAAAACAGAGTTCAGATAAACTGTACAGTTAAAAACTTACATAATAGGCATGGGTGGATGTATTAGTGTATATTTAATCATCTTATTTTGAGAATATGGGTTAGAAAAAACACTTTACTAAGATGTTTAAATGGAAGACACTTTCCAAGATGGCTGCTCAGTGATTAACAGCTTAATTTCAGCTCTCCTAGTGTGAAAAAAGAAAATGAAAGACAAAGGCAGGCACTCTGTCACTTTCAGTAAATTCATTAACTGACCAGTAAGCACCCTACTGGATCTCAGCAAAGAAGATTCTGAAAGAAAGTCAACTACAGAAGGTCAAGAGAAAACACTAACTTGGAAGAATAGTGCAGCTGTTCAGCAAAAGCAGTTCAAGCTCCACATTTAGTGCAAGACATGACTTCCCGTAATCTAGAGAAAAATAAGACAAATGTGCTCACAGCTGATTAAAATAAAATACTGAAGGAATATATCAACTCAAATGACAAACGGCTGGAAAATGGAAGAAGCTTTAAACACATATTCAGATGAGTTAATAAAACTGCAAAAATCAGAGATTGAAATGAAGGTAAAGCTGGCTGAGTATGAGACTGTTCAAGAAGAAATGTTTCAAAAAATTGTATAATTAGAGACCAGAGCATGTAGGAAAAATCTGAAATTTTCTGCTGTACCAAAGAAACTAGAAGGAAGAGCACAGTGGTTGTAGAAAATAATTATTCACTGTACATTAGGCAGAAGAAAAAAAGATATATTTCAGCAGTCAGGGAATGTCAAGCACAGGCATGAGATTCAAGCTGCTGTAGTCATCTGTCTGCAGATGCTGAACAGGCTAAGGAGGAAATACAAAAGTTTGTTCAACAAAAAGTGAGCCATCAAGCAGAAGGGGAGTCTACTTCTCATCTTTCTGATAATGAAGCAGATGGAGAGATTTTGCCAGTGAAATATTTTCCACTGTTTCAAAGTAAAATGCTTGAGAGACAGAGAAAAGCTCAGCAGGTGACTAAAAGAATCAAAAGTGTCTTGTAACTGATCTAGCATCTGGAGTTGGGAGATGGATATGAAAAGGAAGAAGACCAGCAACACAGAAATTGGTGAATAAATCTGAGATTGCAAAGCATCAATCACATTTGTGAAATACAGCTGTATAAGAAAAACTGGAAAGAGTTGACTTTTGTTGACTTTGTTAAACATGCGGGGAACTGAAAGGCATTTGTCTCAATTCATGTCATTGATGTTTGGAAGGAAACAGTATTTCTATGAAACTTTGGATGGTATAAATTGCATGTTTTGTAGCAAAGCAATTTTAGTTGTTCTTGTATGTGTTAAAGATACTAAATTAAGCAGATGTCTTTCTTCTTTTTTAATAGTAAGAAATATAGGCATTATAGCGATTTATTTGTAAAAGACCAACTGCTGATAACATAAAAAGATTAATGGCAATGATAGATGTGATGAATAATAGGAAATTGAATCATTGTTTATCAGTTTAGCTATTGAAAAAGCATTTGATTCTATACATTGGGATTACTTAGTTAAAATATTACAATTGTTTGATTTTCCTCCTAGTTTCATTAAATTGCTAAAGAATATCTATATTAATAATAAAGCATATGCAAAACTACTTTCATATACTTCTAATTTTATAAATTTAACCAAAGGAACTAAAAAGGTTGTCCCCTCTCACCCTTATTATTCAATTTAGCTATTGAAAGAGTTGCAATCCCAATTAATTCAAATACTAAAATCTTAGGTTTAGAGTTTAACAATTATTATAACCCCAAATTAATGTTGCTTGCTGACAATATTCTTCTTAGAAATAAAAATACTCCAGAAACATTAGAAGCACTAAATAAGATAATCAACAATTTTCAAAGAATGTCAAATTTATATTTTAATAATTACATATTGAAACATATGTTTATTAATAAGAAAAACTAACTCAAACTACACGTTTTGGTTTAATCTCTAATACCCTTTTCATTAAATTAATGTTTTATGAATAAACTACCTCCTCATATTTTAAACTCTTTGAATAATACATACCTTTATAATGGGTGCCAGTGCTTTGAAGGGTTTACATGTAAATCTGCTAAAACTATTTTCTTAGCATTTAATATAAACAAGTGATTCAACTTATTTGCAAATAGTTTCAACAACATTCCAAACTAAGTTTTCAATTTTTTTACATTCTGCTTCAGTTGAAGTTTCTGAATGGATGCTGATGCTATTTGAAATTAACTATAAACATCAAGAATTTAATAATTTAATTTAAAAAATATATAAAATGTCAGCCAATGATCATTTGAACTTAGATACGAAGTTTTGGAACTTTTTTTACTAAAGAGTTTCCTATAACTTTCACTGATCAAAACAAAAATCAACTTTTTTCCTCTGTTGAAAATACATCTTGGCCTCTTTGTTGAAGTATATTTACCTGGAAACATTTATTTGGATCATTTATAACTCCAGCTAGAGTTGCTAATATGACAAAAGATAACCTTGCTGGCTCTTGAAAATGTAATAAACAAATTAAAGCAAATTGTTCACGCATGTTTCTATGATTGCCATATGGTTCAGAATTTTTGGATAAAAATTCAATTTTTTTTAAAGCATTCTGCAATGATACAGTTTTTTTTAACAAAATAAATTATCCTCTTTAATATTCTAGGAATAGACAAACAAAAGAAAGATTTTTCTTATTTAATTGGACAATAATTGCCGTAGCCAGGAAAAACTATTACTCAGAACTGGAAATCTTCGAAGATGAAATTTGAAGACTTTCTCATTCTTCTAAAGGAAGTTGCAGCTAAAGAAATCAAAATAAAAAAAGGAAGACTATAATGAAAACATTTCCTTTAGCAATAAATGGTTTAGCTTGCTTTTAGAAACCTGCAGCTGAGAACTACATTTCTTTTCATTTACACTACCACTGAGGAAATCTGATAACAGGATAAAAGGCCAGAAAACTGGTTTCTTCAAGGCTAAAAACAAATATTTTCTGAAAACATGTGAGTTGTTTTTCACATCTGGGAGGGGAATAAAGATAAATAAAAAACACACAACAATTAGTGTAAGTAGAAGCATAGGCAATACATGCATCTTAGCATAGATAATTTCAGTTTTAAGTTAATTAAGGCCTGTGTTTGCAGCTGTCTACTTGAGACAATTGTTCTTATTAGGAGAGTTAAACTTTATTATTTGAAGATGTACATAGTATTTATGTTTGTATTACATTAGCAGGTTCTGGGGGTGTTCTAGGGTTGTGTTTTTAGAAAGTTTTCATTAAAACATAAAGTATTGTAAAATGTGGCGTAGGTTTCAATGTTGATAAGAAGAAATGTATAAAACATTATTGGGTGCATGTATCATAAAAGCTCGAAATAAACACAAAAACGCCATTTGTAATAGGTGGGAATAGTGACTTCTTATTACAATAATCACACTTTCCATATTATCTTGGAATGTGAATGGTCTCACAGGTAGAGACAAAAAGGAAAGAATATTTAATTATATTAAGAAATGCAGAGTGTAAATAGTAATTCTACAAGAGACACATTTGGAAAGAAATGAGCATGTGAATTTGATAAAGAAAGGATTTCAGGATGGATATTCAGCAGAATATCAGTAGTACTTGTATTAAATACTGGAGGATCTCCAATAGTGTTAGAAGAGGAAAAAGCAGATAATAATAATGGCAGATTTGTGATAGTAAGGGAATACTGGGTAGGAATTAGGATTACACTGGCATGTATTTGTATTTCTTCTATTATGCAGCTTAAAAAATTGGCAGAAATAATCAGCTTTCAGCAGGGAATATTACTTATAGGCAAGGAATGGAATTTGATTTGCAACAATGAGGATGCATGGGGGGGGGGGGCAAAGGGAAACCATAGCAAAACAGGGTAGATTTCAGAAAAAAACTATGAAAATATTTGGTATGGAAGACATGATTTCAGTAGTAGGAACTTGGAGAGAATTTACATTTTATTCTACAAAGTACAATAACTGGGCTAGACTAGACAGACATTATATTTCACAGAACATCAACACATATCCAGTAACTATTTCAGATCATGTGCCAGTAATTATTAAAATAAAAATGCAGGGTAATGAACTGAAAATGAGACACTGGCACTTCTTCACCTATCTGTTAAAAAGAGAGGAATTTAGGGAATGTGTAGTGGAAAACGTTTGAGATTTATTAGAGAAAGTAGAAAGTACTCCAGACGTTATAGCTAGTGAATAGGATAAAATGATAGTGTAGTTTAAAAATAGGATAGAAATAAAAGAAAGTAAGATATAGTTAAGTAATAACTAGAATTGTTTAAAGGGGCTGACAATGGTTAAAGTATTACAGAATAAGGAGAATTTCAGAGAACAAGAATAGGCACAACTGCAGAGTGATAAAGAGGAAATAAGGGAGTATCTGGATAATATGTATGAGTTTAGAAAGATTGGTTGTTGTTGTGTCTTTCGGCTTTTCCCAGTTAGGGGTCACCACAGCTAATGATTGGCAATAGATTTTTACATGCCGAGTTGCTGGCCCTGACGCACAAACTTCAACGAAGGTACGCCCATTCACCCATGTCTCCACACAGAAGATGCTTTAGCTGAGAATCGAACAGGACAAAGTCTTACTATGAGGCGACAACGCTACCGCAGCACCACCACCACATGCAGTTTAGAAAGATTGGTATTAATCTAATTTTTTTTCTATTTTTTACATAATAACTCCAGAGCACAAATACTTTTGGCACAATGACTTAGGCAACATAAAGTAGGAAGGGATGTTGTCAAACTTATGGAGGCTATAATGGAAAATAATCAGAGATCATGTAGACGTATTAGAGATAGTTCAAACATTTTATGAAAATTTGTATAAAGCAGGAAAGTAGTGAAAGCTGGAAAAAACACAAATGGAAGTATTTATGGAAGACTTAAATATGATAGTGTTAGTGGTGGATGAGGCTCAAAAATTAATAGTTAAGATAGGAAGAAATGAGATAAAAATGGTGATGGATAACTAATCATAGGAAAGTCTTCAGGAATAGAATTCTGGCAGAAGCTTGGAAGCCAGGAGGGATAATGATCTGGAAGGTTTTTTAAAACAGAATTTCTAAAACAGAGGATGAATCAACATCATGGAAAAATGCTGTGGTGTCTGTAATTTCAAAAAACAGTACAGACCGATCAGATCTGGCTTCATATAGGCATGTTTCAATTTTAAACCATAATTAAAAAGTGCTTATATCTATAATGGCTAAACAAATGGCAAAGGTGTTACCACAATTGATAGATATGTATCAGTGTGGTTTTGTGGAGACATGACAAATATTTAACAACATTAATATAACAATGATGATTCAGAGGGAAGCATAATATAAGAAAATGCTGCTGTTGGTGGGTCTTGATTTAGAGAAATCATTCAGCAGAGTAAGCTTGTATTTTATGAGTTGAGCAATGGAAGCATTTGCATTTCCTGATACAAAAATAAGGTTAATTAAGAAGATAAACAAGTATATTCCAAGGACCATCCAAGTGTAGGCAAAGCTAAAATAAGCTTAATGTAATCATGATATATAAGGGACTGAAAGCAAAAATCAAAGTGGGAGTGTTTCTCCCTGAGAAGTATCTTAACAGAAGAACCAGGTAGGGATGTCCACTTTCCCCTTTGTTATTTGCTATATATTTAGAACCACTGGCAAAGAAAATAAAGGACTCAGAAATTCAAGGATATAATTGCTATGGTATTCAAGAAAAGTTTGGTTTATTTTCTGATTATATTATTTTGTACCTGATAGTATCAAAACAGGACATCTCAGTCTTGTGGAACATTCTGACACAGTTCCATGTTTTTCAGAATATAAAAATAATAAACATACAACAAAGGCTATAGCTGTAAACTATGTACCCACACATGAATTGTTTCAGCAAATCCCTTATTTATGGAGACATGATAAAATTAAGTCTTTAGGAGTATGGGTTAAAAAGGATTCTATTATGACAACTAAGGATATATGGAAAGAAACTAAAAAGATAATAGAAAAACTGAGAAACTGGAAGCTATTATCTATGGCTATGGTAGCAAGAACCAAGTAGTAGTCCCTTTAGTTTTATATACAGGTCAGGTGTATTTTTAGCAACCAAAGGAAAAGTTGTGGATAGTGATTAATAAAGAGTTGAAGGATTTTATTTAAACGGGGAAGAAGATAAAGGTCAAGTGGGATAAGCTGATCCTTCAGAATAAAAAGGAGGTTTAGGATTACCTGATATGAATGACTATTTTACAGCTTCACTGTTAATGCTGTTATGCATAACACACACAGAAAGCTACAATCCAAAGTGGAAAGGGGTGATGATGATGATTATAGGGTAATTCAAGAAATAAGGAAAGAGTAGAATCTTGGCTGCAGATCCTTAAGGAGAATAGCAGATGTCATGCAGAATATTATATTCCTAAAGTAGCAGAAAATATAATAAGAACTAAGCCAAGATGGGAAGGGAGAAAGGAAATTCTGCCAATACTTATGACTGCAATTAGGGAAAACAAAGACTAGGCAAGAGAGGGCTGGAATTTACTGGATGAAGCTGGAAAAGGAACCATGGCATTGGGAACAAATAATTAGAGAAAGAAAGATAATAGAATGGGAAGATGGCAATAAGATATATGGACTGCAGGCTAGAGATTGCCTTCCCTATCAGGGACTGATATCAGAATATAGGCAAAGAGAAAATGACAGGGGAATCCTAAACAAAAGACCTGCACTGGTTGAGTTTTTAGGTGAATCTAAAACAGAAACTGATGCTGAAAAAAAGAATAATTGGTAGGGACTATACAGTATTGCACAATAACTATAGGAATCAATCAGAGGAGGTCATAAAAGATTGGGAAATGGAATGAGATAAACAATTCACGAGGAAACAATGGGATGACATATGTATGGTTCTCAAATATACAACAAATGTAGCAGTTTTACAATTTTTGCTCGGAAATGTTTGTATAGGTACGTCTATACCACAAGCAAAGTCCAAATAATTTTTACTCAGATAGATGTCAAATGTTGGAGGTGTAATGGGGAAGAAAGAGATACCTGGGAGCATATATTCTTGGAGTATAATGAATTGGAAAAGTTTAAAAGTTTCCTACAGAGTACTCTGCCAAGAATGCTGGGTGAGCAAATGAATGTAACTCTAGTGGCTACCAAAAGCAATTACTCAAAAATGGAAATTAATGTCTAAATCAACTATATTTGAAGTAGTGAATATTGAAAGAGGGATAACAGAACAGGAAGTGAGATCTTTAGAAAAGGGTATGAGTAAATTTCATAGAAAAAAATGGAAATTGTGGGAAGAATGCATGCGGGAAAATGCTTTGGAGGAGAAATGGGGTTTAAGAAAAGGCTGGAATTGAACGGTTTAAATAATGTTGGCTTTATTATATTGAATCGAACAGTATATGTGATGTATAATGTTTTTAAATGTGAACTTGTTAGTAAAGTTTGATTTCTTTTATATAAATGTAAGTTTGCCTATGTCACAAATGATAATTCAATAAAGGTGATTTAAAAGATGTTTACATGGAAAAACAAGTCTGCACTGACTATTCTTTACTTATTAACCATATATAAGAAAATGATCTGTGAGATGGTGCTATGAAAATAAAAAGACTTGATATAATAAAATCTAAAAAGGGCTTATGAGTCATCTGAATCATTGATGCAAGACTGCAAACTAAGTTGTTAGAAAGAAATGTTGACAGATAATAAGCAGGATGTAGAATTTGTAGTCAATAAAGATGCACAGTGTAATGTTTTGTGTAGAGATAGCTTATAAGAACTTGGCCTATCATATTCTGACCACTGGGCAGCATTATATGATTAGAAACAGCTGATCTAGGAGTATAAAATAGCAAATACTTCAATCATTTTCTAGTCATAATACTTAAAATAGGTAAACTATTCCATTTCAGAGGGTAACAGAAAATAATGGATGTTTTCCAGTGTACAGTTAGAATCAAACAGACATAGGAACATCCTATATGCTGAGCAGAGCCATGGCAATGATGTAATACGTAAGTATGCAGTTTTGTTTGCATTTACCATGAGAATAGCATACCAAAAAAAAAACATGATGCCATGCCAATTCTACGTACATCAAGAAAAGTACAAGCATCTCTGAGCACTGTAACTGTGCAGGAACTTAAGTGAATGAAATGCTTATGAGTTATTAAGAAAAAGTTAGAGCTAAAATGGGTGACTAGTATGGTTACTGTTATGAAACAATATTAGATTCACATTCGTATTGATCAATAAGCTCTGAATAAAGTGTTTAAAAAGAGTATTCCCCATTTGCTTACAGATGAATGAGTAGTCTAAGAATGCCAGATAATAAGTTATTTTATGTACTTTTCTGTGTCCTCATATAATAACATGCATAGTATTTTTTAAATCTACAAGTTGTCTAAGTTGCTTATTTCCACAGTCTAGCTCAATGTACTAAATTATAAAGGTTTACATCAGAGTCAGATTCTGACTTGTCTGTGCAGTCATAAACAATACCAGAGTTTCTAGAAGAAAAAGCTAGACAAAGCAATGTATAATTTGTGTGCATTTAATTTATGGCTAAGAATGTACAGATTCATTCAATTTTTTAGACTTCCTTTTGGTATTTTTTCAGTACCAGAGGGATTCCACAAAGCTATTGTACTGCTAATTGGAGGCTTGGAAGGTATTTTAAACATACTTAATGAACTATTAGTATGGAGTAAGAACAGGAACAGCAGGCAGCGAGACTGATAAAGCTGCTAAATATATTAAGACAGCATAAGTTTATGCTATTATAAGAGTGGCACAAAAGGTAATATACATCCTTTGGTGACCAGAAGGTTGTGGGTGCCATTCCAGGTGATTTGACTGCTGACACTGTTAGTCTCTTAAGCCTGCAAAGCAAGATTAAAAGAACATTTGATATTTTTTAACATTTGCTGTTATCAACTACAACTACAGATAAATAGATAGATTAATAGATTAAATGATAAATAGACTGATATGCATTTATGTGTGCGTATGTGTATGTGTATGTGTGCATGCGTGCGCTTGCATGTGTGTGTGTGTGTGTGTGTGTGTGTGTGTGTGTGTGTGTGTGTATGTGCGTGTGCGTGTGTATGTGTGTGTGTGTGTGTGTGTGTGTGTGTGTGTGTGTGTGTGTGTGTGTGTGTGTGTGTGTGTGTGTGTGTATGCAGGCAATCAGAATTTCCAGGCTTACAACCAACAATTTCGATTTTAAAATATTATTAGAATTGTTGGATTATTTATTTGTACAAAGAGGTTACAAGAATATTGATATGGCATACATTTTTAATAAAGTCAAGAACATTAAGCTGCCCCTGTTTTACCTAATGACAAGCAAACAACAACTGAAGAACAGAAGGTATAAACAACAAATTAGAATGCAACCTTGACTGCAAGCTATAGCATTGATGCAAAGGACATAAAAAAATAATGAGAAAATAGAATATTTCAAAAAGGAATCAGGAATTGTTTCAAGTGGGAGGAAATGTACCAAAATGAGTCATCAAAAAAAACTTGAATTTAAAAACTTTATTTGAACTATGGCAGAATGAATATACTTTGAACACCAACAAAGGGGCACTTAGCATTGTGTTTTTTGTCACTACTCTATACATATCAATGAAGGTCCATATATTTGAGTCTATATATTGCAAACACACATCAAGATGAAAGAAAACTAATTTATACAAGAAAAGAGCAATCATTGAGTTATGTTTGGATGAAACTTCAGGCAGATGAACCCATGCTAAAACATTTTTTAAAGTAGGTAAGCTGCCTTACTCCCCCATTTGGAGGATTTCACCCTTACATCTTCCTCCTAATTATAGATACTAACTCCATGCTCACACAACCTCAAAGGAAAGTGAAAACTAAAAATAAAAAAAAACACAATTGAATCACTGCCAGTGCTGTAACAGAACCAGCATCTGCCGATTCCCTATGCAAAACAGCAATTCGTGATTTTTAAGTCTTTCAGATGTGATCAGAGAGCTGAAACATTGCCAATTTCACTTTT
Organism: Protopterus annectens; assembly: GCF_019279795.1. NCBI lineage: Eukaryota > Metazoa > Chordata > Ceratodontiformes > Protopteridae > Protopterus > Protopterus annectens. Next base: position 681,637,655 of record NC_056729.1, read on the forward strand.
GCCCTTGGGTAAGGAAACCTATAAAATGATCATGGTAAATGACTCCTTTAGAACATGGCTTCTCAGATTCTGACACACTGAGCCGCTTTCAAACTACAGAAACATCCTTTATGCTTGCATAAAACCGTACATTAACAGACTGATCCCCATCACCCACACGTTTACACAATCACAATTGAAACAGCCATGTATGACTTAATATTCTGATTCACATACTGAATAGCTAATGACTTAATTCAACAACATTCACAGACCTGTTTTAGACCTACTCTGAAATATGAATAATTTGTACAATAAAAGAGCAATCATTTATTTATTTATCAATGAAGACTCCTCCAGCTATTACAAAAAACCAAGTCCTAAAAGTGCTATCAAAAGCTACAAATACTGCATGGATGGGTCCTGATAATATCCCTGGATGCATCTTAAATAACATGAAGCATTATTTAACCACTCTCCTAACAACATTGTTCAATATCAGCCTCCTTCCACAGACCCAGGCAATTACAGACCCATAAGTCTGACCAGCCTCCTATGCAAAGTCATGGAAAGACTTATCATGGAATTAGCTAATCAGGACATAGGGAACTTCCAAACACTGGTTCCATCTCAGTTTGGATTCATCAAGGGCAGGTTATGCTTTTTCAACCTGGTGTATTTTTTTGGAGGGGTCACCAAAGCAATGGATGAATGTAAAAAGGTACACTCTGCATACCTCGACCTGGCCAAAGGTTTTGACACAATTCCCCACTTAGGGATAGTAGAAAAGCTAAATAAACTGGGAATAAATGCCTATGTCACCCACTGGATTGCCAACTGGCTCACAGATAAGAGGCATATATTCAAAAAAGATGAGTTTGCCTCTAGAAAGAGAACAGTCACCAATGGAGTCACCCAGGGTTCTGGGCTGGGACCTCTCCTGTGTGGCATCTACTTTTCTGAAGTAAAAGCCAATACCAAAGGACTCTGGCTGACTAAGTTTCTAGATGACTACACTCTTGGAGCAATCACTGAATCCTCAAATGACTAGGCCATCCAGCAGAAAGGTTTGTCTCAAATAAATAAATGCTGCCAAACCATGGACTGAAACTAAATGCTAAAAAATGCATTGTTATATCTTTTGGGAGGTCTACCCATGGAACTACCACAATGGCAACATGCTCCTAGGAAATGACCTAGTTGCTTGGGATTTGGGAATTTATTTGGATAGTGACCAAACTTTTGACTAACGTGTCTGTGGTTATAAGAAAGTCTTTCTATATTGCACACAAAGGGACTGTGTCTAGCTCTAGGGATGATTATTGTCCCCCTTTACTCAGTCTCATTAGACCGATCATTGACTATAATTCCCCTATAATGTCCCCTAGGATCTGTATCTGTCCAGATACATGCAACAACTGGAACAACCACAGAAATGCTTACTAAAAGGATACAAGGCCTAAACAACATGTCTGTCCTACATGGACTGACTCAAAGCCCCATTACTATACTCAATATCCTACAGGCTGATAAGATGTGATCTGTGTCTGGCATATAAAGCATCCTCCAACTCATTACTTATGGATTTACTGCACATCTAAACCTCTTCTGTCACATCAACATAAGAGTTTGGAGGGACAGGTATATCTCGGAGAAGAACAGACTCCCAATCCACATAAAACAAAGTTCATCCCTATCCAGATTCATGCACAACTTTAATCTATGGATGGGAAACAGAAAATACACCCTAGGGACTGCCCCCTGTACTACTAATGGACAGAGCATCTCCTAAATGCTTTATCCCATGCATGGGCTCCCTCAAATTATCTATGGTATGATCACAGTTATTCTCTTTAGGGGTAATATATAATTATCAACCACAAGATGAGTAAGACTAATCTACAACTAAATAGGATAGGTTATTTCGAGTACAAAAAGGGAAATTGGCTAGGCATAAAATGGCCCACAAGGGCAGCTAGCCTAGTACTTACCTATGAACCTGTCTGACCTTCCTTGATAGGTTGACTTCACCATATAAGAATAGCAGAATGTAACCTGTAAGTACTCTAAGTATTCATCATCTAAAAGGCATTGTCCAGGGGAGGCAACTATAGCAGAACTGGTGTGAGTCAGTGTGTGTGTGTGTGTGTGTGTGTGTGTGTGTGTGTGTGTGTGTGTGTGTGTGTGTGTGTGTGTGTCTGTGTAGCTGGAGTCAAAGAGAAAGGTTACTTGGGAGCTCCATGACAGAAGGGGTGCAGAATACGAAAGCTGCTGTCTATTGTAGATTCCACAAATTGGGCCACCTACTGGCTAGAAATATGGGTCTTTTTTTGCAGCTTTTCCATTTCTTGTCAATAAATCACTAGTCTGTTGCTTTGTTGTAACCTTTTTCTCTGCACCTGTTTTATGTTTCCCATGCTCAGCAGAATGTGACTTGTAAATAAAGCTCAGAGTGTATGATTGTTCAGTAATCCATGTGACTCTGACATCTAAGAGGAGTAATAAAAGTTCTTTTACTTAATCATTTCAGGAATGTTCAAAGTTCAGATTTCTAGTAATATAAACAACTAGTTTTCTTATGTTAAAGTTTTACTTTGCCAGCATTATCACCTTAGAGTTTACTGAACCTGAAACATAAATTAGTGGTTTAAAGTTCAAATGCATCCTGATAACAACAGACTGCATGTTTAGTGATGCCTCTTGTCAAATTATAGCAGTATCATTAGTACACAATCAGAAGCGGAGTCAGACAGCAGCTGATATTGGAGCAGTTAATTTATGAATAAAGTGTCCTGTGTCAGAGATTTCTGGACTACCTTGGCATAATGTCTTCACTTTGTCAACTTGTTGCCTTAGTCTATGCCCTGCATGTCTTTGTATGGTGCTACGTGTTCATTATTTGATAATAGGTCATGTGGGAGGTGAGCAAATGTTGAACCTTGATAACTCACATTAGCCTACAATGGAGAGGGGATGTGGCAAAGGAAGGCTCTCATTCTATGAGATGTATATACATTTAATAGAAATAAGTACATTGGAAGGGCAATGAAAATGGAAAGTGTGGATGCTGTTCAACTGATATTTATCAACATCCTTTATTCTTAATTATTTAAATCACAACCCTGATCTCTGACCCCTGAAATTAAATCCTCTATTTCTTTTTATGCCACTTGATGCCATTCAGTGCAGTAGGCTTCTAAGTAATAGTAACTGGCCAATGTGCTCATCTACAGCTGTATTCTGTCAAGGTGCACTTCAGGTAAAGGATATGAATATCTATGACAATATAGCATTTGATTTGTGACATCACAATTGGGCAAGGCACTATTACACCAGCAGCAGTGCTATCTCAGGTCTAGTATTCATAAAGATAAGAAACTGCATTGTGTAAGTCTGGCACTGCCCCACAGTGTTGTGCAATGCAATGTAATATAACAAATAAAAGATTGTGCAATGTGGCAAAAATGAAGGCAGAGAAATACAGTGAGGAAAGGAGTGAAGACTGAGGAAAGTAAGGAAAGCAGAATGACCCCAGCGTACAGTAGTGCATGACAATGCACCATGGGTCTAAAATGACACGTGTCCCTCCACATTAGGTTTAGAAATAAAATTGTACACTGTTAGTAGAAGAAAGATTAGAAAGAGGATAACTCAGTAGCATGCATGGCATGTGAATGGAAATCATTAATGCAATTACCTACTGTCTGTAATGACCACTGCCACAGACTCATGGAAGTATTTGTGAGCAGTATTTAATAAGTAATAGATAAGGATGAAATGAACATAAACTATATCAGAAGTCAAGGAAACAAACTGAAATCCAGATTTGTAAAACAGAATCTAACAGTTTATACTTGAAAGTGATAAAGAAATTTACAAAATTAATATTATAAGCACTCCAGAAACTAATAAGGAAACCATATTAATAAAACAAAATTCAAAGCCAAGGACCACAGACACCTTGATATCTACATATAACAGCATGATTTATGCATATGTTACAACATGACAAGCAGACAGTATTTTTTAATTTGTTATAGAATTGTTAATTGGATAGGCACACTGGACACAAGTGTCTTCTTTTGCTCAGAGTCACACAGTAGGCAAAAGAAAGTAGAAGAAATCAAACCCTGTAACCTGAGGGATACAGGAACCAACCCATTAGCATCTCTGAGCCTTAATCCTATACTTAACTTGGCAGGCTAAGTTTACCCATTATTATAATCATTTACACAGTATATTACACAAAAATCAGAATACATAACAAGATACAGTATAGAAGACCTATTGGCAAAAGGGTGGCCATTGTATTGCCTGCATAAAGCAGATAAACATATTTTAATAAACATGGCCACATAGCATACAAAAAGAAAGGCAGCATCATGGTTTAGGACTGCCAAACACACACATGCAGAGATAGGAAAAGTATACAACGATTCACCAGGAAGAGGATGTGTAATAAGTTCATGCACAGATATAGCTACACACATACACACACACACACACACACACACACACACACACACACACACACACACACACACACATGTACATGCACACACACATGAACACATACGACTACATGCACACACACACACACACACACACACACACACACACACACACACACACACACACACACACACACACACGTGAGCCAGAAGTAATGAAGCATACATAAACAGAGGGACTCATTTGGAGGGCTCAGCTACTCATATGCAACAGTGAGTAGCCAAATATAATGACAAACTGGGATATAGTATTGCTATATGCTCTTATGCATCCCTTTGTTAGCAGAGTGAACCTCCATTCTTTCCTTCATTGTCAGCAGACATTGCCATCCATCTTTATGTCCATATGTGATCCATTTTGCAAGCCACCTATACTTATGAGGAGCTTGGTCGTAACACGGTGAATGGGGTAGATAAGACTTTCCTGTCACCAGCAGCAATATCCAGCTCATTTTGTGATAACCCAAGCATTCCTGGGCAAGCTGAGAGATATAATCCATCTTCTGTGTCATGGCTTAGGCCCAGATCTCCTTCCAGTGAAGTATTGTTGGTATGCCTCTTTTAGGAGGCAATCACCGGGTACCTTCACAAGGTACTCAGGCTACCTCATCTGACTCCTCTCACCCAGTAGCAGTTGCTGCACTCTGGCAACCTCCTGGACTGGAAAGCTCTTTACTTTGTTGCATGACTCAGTTCTTGCTTCTGCACCACTGTCCAGTGCAATGCCTCCATTAGTGCAAACATTGAAATCTTTCATTGGCTATTCTCCTGTTTCCATCTACCTTAACTTGTGAAAAAGATTGCAAGATACTTAACATCATGTACTTAAAGTAGCTGCATCCCAATCATGTGCATAAATCAATGAACTCTTTTCTGGGAGAGAGCCATGACCTCAGATATGATGTGTAGATTTTCATCTCAGCTGCTTCAAATGCAGCATCATACTACAACATTTCTCACTGGAGGTTAGGGACACTTGTACCTAAGAGGGCAACATAAACTGCAAACAACAATGGGCAACCCTCATGACCCATACAGGATTACTATCCAGCCTCCAGCTGTGCCTTAATATTCTATTCATGAAAATCACAAATGGTGAGTGGGCACGATGTTCCCTTGATGAGGTCCTTTGCCCACTTTGAATGTATTCAAATTACCAGTGCGAATGTGGACACAGCTCTCCTTTCTCAAGTACAGAGACCAGAATACACACAACAGTGGCCTAGGAACCCCAAACTGTTGTAGTTCCTCTTACAAAATATTTCACGGTATGCAGTCATATGACTTCTTCCTCCAACACAGTGCTAGAGAATAAAGCAAACTAGCCTTTATTTCGTATACTGAACTAGCACCTCAGGCTTACAGCCTTCTGAAGTTGAAACAGACAAAAGCAGTAGTCACATTGTAAAGCAAAAAGTCACTCTTTAAATAAAATCCTTACAGGATGCAAAAGAGGAAACTAGGTAGGAACTTTAGTAGCGTAATCTTTTGTGATGTTTACAGGACCTGAATTCATATGACCCTCAGATAATTAGAGACCTACATTCCCATGCTTACTGAATTTGAGTAGTACTTTTAACAATGGACAATTTTAGAAAATGAGTACAACAGGAAGAAGAGGAGACAAGTAAGCCTCACATATCAGGAATACCATAATACATATCAAAATAAATAGTTAATTACCAACTCATTAGTCATGCTTCGACTTTGTGGGTATTGAATTTAAGGATGCACCATGCCTCTTTTTTTACAGAGGGAATGTGTAACATCTGTGGCAATATAACTGCGATTCATCCTAAAGAAAACAAAGAACATTAACACAATCCCTTCATCACTGTGATTCAAAATGAAATATTTGGCATCAGGGCTTACAGATGGCCCACATTATACCTGCTCTCAGGGATAATGAATGAATTCATTACATCTAGATGAGAAGGGGTCCTAATCTTGTCAACACCTACATGAATTAAATGCCAAGTACTTGTGCTTGGACATAGCTAAATTACTTAGAAGGAAACTAAAGATATGCATAAAGGAGAAGCTTTTCATTGAGGTCCCTGTTGTCCTAGATATTCACAAGGTCAGATTAAGAGACATTTGTACAGTGTTAATAAGCTGTGTTATGAAGCAAAAACATAAGACACTTAAGTTAACGTAGTAGAGAGTGATATTCTGTGCTTTGCTAGAAGCATAAAAGCCTTGCTAAATCCAGGACTAATCCATCCACATGTTGTAGATAAAGCAAGAGAGCTACAGAAATATGAAGAGTTGTCTGAATATGTAATGGTGGGTTTAAGACTTAAGTAGCTGTTTGAGGCACAGTTATATATGACAACCTTTGTTTTTCATAGGTTCATAGGTTGGTCCTAGGCTATCGGCCCTAGGGCCTATACAAGCCTAGTCATAACAATTCCCTGGCTATTTCTTCCCACAGTATTTACTCCCCTGGACCCCTGTCTAGCAGGGCAACTGATGTGATCCCCGGGGTGAATTTCCTATCTCCCATCCAATCATCAAGGTTCCTTTTGAAGAGGGCCAAAGAGGCACTCTGCTTGACATGTATGGGCAGTCTATTCCAGAGTCTGGTGAGTCTCTGGGTCAGGAACCTATCCCTCCAGCATGTTTTGTTTATTGTGATGACAAGGTTTAGATCCCTGGAGCATGTGTCTCTGAGGGATTGGAATTTCTTTAAGTGTAGCATGTTAAGCAGAGATCGCCTCTGAGAAGACGATGTGAGAGAGAGTATAGGTGGAGGTTTTTTAGACACTCAGCATAGGGCATCTGCTTTAGACCTGTGATTCTTTTAGTGAGGTATTTCTGCGGCCTTTCCAGTTGTTGCAGATGTCTTGAAAGGTACATACCAAACGGGGTGTTGTATTCTATAATGGGTCTAATGAGGGATGAGTTCAGTGGGACAATGGCCTCCTTTTTTCTGGATGAAAAGCCCTTAGTGATGAGGTGTGCCGCACAGAAGGATTTTCTGACTGTTGTGGTGATGTGGTTATAGAAGGTGAGACCACTGTCCACCTGTGTCCCTAAGTCTCTTATCACACTTTCGGTGTTTAATGTGGTAATTCACAGGTACATGTTTTTTCCCAAAAGGGATAACTATACATTTCTTGGCATTGAGCTTGAGCCCATGGCTCTGGCACCAAGCATCTGTTTCTGTAAGGCCCTTTTGTAGAATATCCACATCATTTGGGGATTCAATAATGGCTCCCAGTTTACAGTCATCTGCAAACTTTGTTATCCAGAGTCCCTTAGTGTTGGCCTGTACTTCAGAGAAGTTGATGCCAAACAAGAGCGGTCCCAGGACTGAACCCTGAGGCACTCCACTTGTCACTTGTCTGGAGCTGGATTTGGAGTCAGGTACTTTTACAGTGTGGATTCTGTCAGTAAGCCAGTTGGAAACCCATCAAGTGACATAGGGATTAATGGCCAGCTTAATAAGTTTATCCAGAGTGGGGGATGGTGTCAAAGGCCTTGGTGAGGTCCAGATAGGCCATGTGGACAAATATATTTGAAATTCAGCATTGTAAGCTTTCAGTATAATGAGACTCAGTCAAATGAGTTTTCAGTATTTTGAAAATTAGGTATTGTGGTCTCAGTCAAATGAAATTCAGTATTTTGAATTTCAGTCATGTGAAGTGGACCCAGATATATATATATATATATATATATATATATATATATATATATATATAAAACACTTTGAACCTTTGAACCTTTTTGATTTAAACAATACATAAAAGTGTTGTAGAATTATGATTTTGCAACATGCTGAGAATAAAAAATGTGTATGTTCATTTAAAATGCATAGCAATGTGCAAATTACAGGAAAAGTCTCATAGTGGTTGTCATAATGAGCCAGTCATATGGACCAAATTAACAGTTAACACAGTATAGAAGAGAGCAGCTGGAAATTTACTTTCAAAAAGCTAGTCCTCAGAGAAGGAAAAGTGGTGAAGAGCTGAAAGGAAGATCTAGAAGCATAGACCGAAAGAGGGACCAGTTACTATAGGCAGTGGAATGCAATTGGTGGACTGTGTTTAATGGTAGTAGTTGATTTTGGACCCTTTGAGTGAGACCTAGGAGAGATAGGCCTACAGCCTGGGACTATCCTGATAATTGTGGGTAAGATTATTTCCTGAAAGGACTGCAGGGACTTATTAAGTACTGTGAAGATGCTGTTTAAGTTGGTGTTTACAAAGCCAAGTGCACCAACATTTGAATGCAGAAGTTAAATAGATGTAGCTCTTTGTATAAGTCTTTAGATCCTTTACTGGTGAAGTAAGCAATGGGCATTTCAGGCACAAATCTCATGCCTGAAGTCCCTAAATACAATCTATTGCTGTCCAACAGTGTGCTCCCTCTAGTTACTCAGATAGTACTGAGGAGTTATGCTTCATGTAGCTGTGTTCCTGTCTTGTGCAATTATTCTCTGTTTTCATTTTTTCATAAAAGTGCACCTGTGTTCCTGCCAGCTGAATTGTTGCCACCTTTGCCATGCACCTGCAGTTTCGAGACAGACCAATGGACTGGATGTCAGTCTCTTTTACATTTTTCTTTAAAATTTGCAAGAATGTGAGGAAAAAATTGTTCTCTGATGATCAAATATGTTTGGAAGTGTTGATAAACATTTTGTCTTGTCGTAACAAAACAGTGAGCTGTGTTAATTTAGCAAAAAATAAGGACAACAAATAATATAAAATGTTTGGTAAAATGGCACATAGTAAGTTGAATTGCATTTTGCCTAATGGTAGGGGGAGGGTGACAGAAAAGGAGTCAAGAGCATATTCTAAAACTACATTTACTACAATAAAGGATAACAAAGCCTCTACTAACACTGTTATGCAAAGTGTGGAAAATAAAAGTGGATGTAAGGATGAAGCAATTGAATGTAAACTGAATAGAAATACAGTGAAAGGACAGCCAGACTCAAGAAAGCAATTTTAATTTACGCATGTGACATGTCTAAGTTATGTTGAAAAATGTAAGGGGATATTAATGAGACAGAGACCATGTTAGAAGGGGTTATGTTGATATTCAAACTATTTTTTTGGAAATTCACTAGCATTTGTTGCTATTGTTTGTCACATAGAAAATGTCATAATAGGAAATATTTTTCTCAATTAAAAGTCTTTGGGAGATGTAAGAAGAAAGAAAAAAAGGAAAATCTTTTATTTTAGGGTAAAGTTAGTATACAGGCAGACCTATACACTCATATTCCAAATGGGGAGCAGTTAGCCATCTTCAATTCATAGACAGATAAAGCCCTGACTATGGCATAGGCAATCTAATTAGCTACGCAGGTGCTTCTTGAAGCTGGCAGTGGAGAATGGGAGTGAATGGCCACTACAGGTTTGCCTGTCCAAGGGGGAGGGAGGTGGTTGTGGATTATCACATGGGTCACACCTAGTGGGAGTTCTAGGTGTTCATGTAGTGGACCAGTCAAGAGGATATCAGTACATTGAATCATGGTTCCCCTCAGGAGGCAGCGGCTACCACTCACAAGAGCTGTCAAGGAGGCAGGCAAATAGAGAAGGTAGGTTATCACCCCCCCCCCCCCACTGACAAGCAAGATGACCCACTCACTATCAACTGATTTTTGCTGGGAAATCAGTGGACCATTGGGGTTTCTAGGCAGGAATGAATGAGCCATAGGCCTCTCACCTTGCCCTGGAATAAGTAATTATTAAATTACTTATACATTAATTATCTTTTTCTTCTTTTGGCATTTCCCGGTTAGGGGTCACCACAGCAGATCACCTGTCTGCTCATGATTGCCAGTAGAGTTTTTCAGTGTTGAGTTGCCAGCCTGGCGCCCAGCCTTCCACAGAAGGCACACACACATGCACTCATGCCTAGGGCCAACTTACAGTGTCCAATCCACCTACAGCATGTCTTTGGGATGTGGGAGGAAACCGGAGCACCTGGAGGAAACCCACACAACCACAGGGAGGACATGCAGACTCCACACAGAAGGCACCCCAGCCAAGGATTGAACCGGACAACCTCTTACTGTGAGGTGCCAATGCTAACTGCTGTACCACCGCGGCTGCCCACTTATACATTAATTATAAATTATTTAAATCTAAATGTAATATCCTAAATTATGCTCTACAAAAATATTTCGTTATTTGAGGCAAACAGATATCCTATAGTCCTGCAATTTCAACTCCAGCAATCCTTCTCTGATCATTGTCTATAGTCTGAACAAAATAAACTACAAATTAAACACCAAAAAAATGTTATGCTTTTTTCCTGCTTTTGCAGAGCTTCTCAACTTCTTTTCCTTAACTATCTCAGACTATAACAACCATATTATTCCGTTTGTGACTGGGTGCCAATATTTAGGCCTAATCCTTGACTCTGCATTAAGTTTTCCAACCCAAACTGATAATATAGTTAATAAAGTCCTCTCACTATTACAACATCACATCTATTATATCCTATTGCACACACAGCACTGGACAAGAATGTCCTCTTTAAACAAGAATACTGTCTTCCAGTGCTCTCTTTACACTCTGCTTATAACACTCAATGACTACAAGTCACTGAGAATAAAAGTGCCACAGTTGCCCTACTTGCTGATGCTTGCTTACCAACTGTAACCATCTAAATTGCCTAAGCTGGCTACTCATTACTAAAAGGTTCGCTTATTTTCTATGCATATAACTATATAAAATTCTAAATGATGGTTACTGTCCCCCTCTGAAAAGAAAACTTCCAATAAGGGAACAATCCTACTCCCTAAGGAGCACTATGGAGAACTTAATATAATTCAACCACTCCCTGTTTAAAACAGTCATTTGTAAAAAAGCCTTCTCACAAAAAGGCCTAGCTCTCTGGAACAAACTACCAACTGAAACAAGGCATCAAGATATTCTTACCAAGTTTATTAAGTCCCTTTCTGACCATCTCTTCAGGGAAGTTGCTGGTAAATGATTTAGGGATGAAGGATAAACTCTTTAAAAGGTTTGAAATTCTAAAAATACAATCTCTCAACTCTTCTCGTTTCCTATTTAACTCTTCTTAATTCTGTGTTCTTTTCTTAGTCTCTAGGTCTACTATAATCTCTATTTTTTCCTCATTAACATTTCATTTTTTTTTCCAAAAAAAAATTAATTGTAAACCTCAAAGAAGCAATTTCATGTAACCAAATTGGGTGGCAATCCATGTAAACTGTCAAAACCTGCTGTTTTATTAGAAATATATAAGAACTGTATAACACTCTTCTTTGTATTATTAGAAATGCAGAAGAAATATATAACATTCTACATTATAAAACTGTATATACATTTTCCAAAGTTTTGGAACACTGTAAACCTAATACTCTGTATCATATTTGAAGTATATAAATTAAGTTTACTTGCACTGTTTATTGCCTCTAAGTCTCAGACATGGCAGAAAAGGTTCCCTGGACCTGTCTGCCTACCTGGTTACCAAATAGTAAATAAATTATATCCTCGCAAAACTGGCCACTTTTTGCATATCTTCATATGTACAATCTTCCCTTGTTAAATTAGTCCTTAAATCAGTGGCCCATTCCTTTAAAACTGCTAGTTCTTCCACTGTGATTACCTCTGCAATTAGGAAATTCATAAAAGCAAACTTCTTTGGTTTCTTGATGATATAAATCTCACTGTAATCTACCTCTAATGGATCCCATTGTTAAAGCCACTGCACATGCCTTTGACGTCTATGCCCACTTGTATTGATAAGGCAGACCCTAACTGCACCAAATATAATGAAAATTTAAAAACAAACCCTCTTTTGTACAAAACACCTGCATAAATAAATTATATAACAGAAGAAAGAAAGTACTTAATGCTTATATGCAATCTCATTCTATCTACCTTAAGACTATATTTAAGCAAACTAGTAAAGAGTAAGGGAGACATTAGGAAGCTCAAAACTGAATATGAATGCAAAATATCTCCTAAAACCTAAAAATATCTACAAAACATTGTTTAATTATGTAAGAAACGTAAGCACTAACACCCAGCAATGTTCTGAGCAAGTCCACAATAATGCTGCCCACTTTGACCCAAAGGGAATAGCTAATACTTTAGCTAACAAATTTAGTGCAAATTTTACACCACCAACAATTGTAGGCCTTCCACATATTCTGCCATAACAGACACTCCTTTAATTACTATAGAACATTTTCTCTCAGCTCTCAAAGTTTAGAACACCCAGTCCATAATTCCTGATAATACACCAAGTTTTATGGTTACCAGTACCAAGTATGGCCTATCTGAAACTATGCTTAATCTGTTTAATCTAACCTTTCCCACTAAAGAGAAATTAATGTTTTATAAAGCAACACGTAGGGAGTCAATACTATTGTAAATGATCATTTTTATTTTTTTTTACACCAAGAACTTCTTCAGATTTGACTACTGAATCAAGTTTCCATAGTTAAGAATAGTATCAGACAAATCACATGTTCAAAACAACCAATCCCCAGCGACCTTCAATTAGTCAATCTTCAAAGAAATTTAAAAAAACAACAGAAATAAAAACTAACACCATAAGAATTTAAATTAATATATACATAACTATATACATTACTATATATACCAAGAGCTGTTGTGTTAATGTTTTATAAACTCTGTGCTTGCAAAAAACATTTTATATTCATATAGGTTTGTCACATTTTGTTGTGGCTAAAACCTAACCAAGACCACATCCTTCGCATCACTCATAACCCTGCCCATTCCTGACCCCTCTCCCATAGGTTCATAGATTGGTATTAGGCTATCAGCCTGAGGGCCTATATAAGCCTAGCTATAACAATTCCCTGGCTATTTCTTCCCATATTTCCTTCCCATTTTGTGACATCGTCATGACATCAGCTGATGGGAATGCTCTTTTTTTCCATTCCTGATGCCCACTTTCTGCTGATTTACTATGCTTCTCTGTAAAATTGCATAGTAAATCTGCCAATTTAACAAACTCCAGTAGTCTGTTTTCTTTTTTGAAACAGAATTTCGGAGTTTGTACAGTGTTTTCTGAACTACCAGACAATTGGTTTGATTTTTGGATATTCGGAAAAAAAAATGGATAGGTGGTGGGACTAATATATAGACATCAATTTCTACTTATGCAGAAAAAGTCAACATTAGATACGTGCCTTATTTATGACAAATAACAGAAACATATGTAACATTCAGAAATCAGAAATTATATGCTGTACTCATAAGCTTTGAATCAGCATTTCACTCAAAAGACAACGAGAAGAATTTAATGATTTTAAAGAAAACTGGAATATATCTATATAATGGCTTAACAGCCATAATAAGAGATACATATTAGCCATAATAAGAGATACATATTTGACACCATGGGGCTGGATTAAAGTAACTTTAAATAGTTACTTATCAGAAGAATTCAAGTTATGAAGTATACAATGGCATTTTGGCTCTCTGACATTATTTATATATGTGTATATATATATATATATATATATGGTTCTACCTGACATAATCGAAACCACACAACACCGACAACCACATCACCGACACCACATATTCGACAGTCCATAAACACGAAACCACACATAAAATAACCGAAATAACCGGTACACAAACACGAAACCCCATACAAAACAAAACACATCCCCATTCCACAAACCACACACACAACACAAGCACACCAAAATCCTTACAAGCCCACACTAAACCTTACCCTAACCCTAAGGTCCCTAACCCTAACTCACTTAACCCTATCCCCACAGACCGTCAATCTCCACACTTACCTGCCTCGCCACCCTACGTCCGTCACTACGCTACTCACACAGCCTTTCCCCATGTCGGCATCCTCGGCGTTGGTGTTGTCATCCGTCGTGTCGGTCTTCTGCATTGTCGATGTTCTGCAACCCGCGATTCGCGTCGGTCTTCTTCTTCGCTTTCGATCTTCTGGAGCTCCGGATTCCGATGTCGGTCTTCTCAGCTGTCGACGAAGTCAGGTAGAACCATATATATATATATATAAAATTCAGACTTCTTTTAGGCGTAGTAATAAATACTGAGCTAGTAGAAAGGAAATAAAAACTCAGACACTGAATAGATGGTTAAGCTTTCGCTCTTATTCAGGTGGAAGAGCTTCATCAGAATAACCTATATTCAACAATACTTACATTATATGTAACTAGAGTCACATGTGAACAAAAAAACAATGAACTACTTATAACTTATTAGTACAGTAACCAATAGTACAACCAGACAATATTTAAATTGTGCCAATCATCTAAACACAATAACCATAAACATACATATGAATGACAGGGGCATGAATATTAAATAAACACTCCCTTGTGTTAGGTAATCATTGAACAAATGTACAATGTGCACACTAAATATGCATGTAGGAGACATGAATATTCATATAACTGTACAAGTGGTGACTAACAAGTGTGCCAAATGTCATGGATGGATGCAAACACATTTTGTAGAAAGAAAGCAACTGTCAAAATAGAACAACTGTCAAAATAGAATTAAATCTTCCATTTTAAAGCGCATTTAATATTAACACTTTCATTCAGACCAGGGTATGTTTCAGAATTAAGCAGTAATTGCCATTTAAGTTCTTTGATTTACATCTGCAGTTTCAGATGTATGCGGTCTTTTGTAAGGTTTTTAATCTAGGACTTCTGCTGTTCCAGCTACTTCTGTTTCATCTGTACCACACACTTCCAAGGATTGTATGCCAGAGAATGTACCTTCAGTGACAAGAAGTCAGGATTATTGTCATTCGCCATCCATGGGACCATCATTTTTAGGTACTGACAATATACCAGAATTTGTAGTTCAAAAAGTTAACAACTCTTTCACAGGTCTAAATGAAGAAAATATTGTGCAAGGAAATTCAAATACTGTATTGAGTCCCATTGTTTACAGAACTGCTGGCAGTTGTAAAAAAGAGATTTTTTTTTTGTTAGATGACTTGGTTATTAAATTCAAAACCTGGCAATACAAAATTCTTTACTTGGAAGAATGTATTTGGTTAGGCATAGTACCTTTTGGACTGAGGGTGTTTAAATTCCCTAATGGTTTATCACAAAAAGACAATCTGTTTGAAAACCTGGTTAAGCAGTTTATGAATGTGGTCTATCCCAACTGGAGTTTCTTGTTGCTGATTTTGAAAGCAAATCAAGTAATCTTTAAACAGATATACGTGAGTTGCATGACAAAATTAAAAAAAATATGACTGCTTTCCTCAGTTTTCTGACCTATATATATATGTATTTCGGCTAAAGTAAATTGATTAATAAACACTATTATTAACAGAAAGCAGAAGAAAATGAATAGGGACTTAAATGCTTGTAACTCAGGTATGGCTTATCCATTAAAAGGCAATAAGGGAAACAAACAGGACTTTGGTCTCCAACAAAATACTGACAGACTACCAGCTAGTGAGAGTTTATGTATTCCAAGCACCTCAAATAATATACCTGATTCTGGAAATACCCCTCAGAATCTGCCCCCTGTTCTTTCAACTGCCCCTTGTTTAGTATATCCACCAGTGAAGAGATACATTCTGAAATGGAATAACAAAGGGAGAAAATCATGCAGGGGAAGGGGCAGAAACAGAATTAGAAATTGAACCATGGTACAGAAATGATTAACCTAAGCAAATGTAGTTGGGAAGTGCGACACATGTCATTATTATCTAAAGGATTTTCATTTATTCCAGCACAGCCAGTGAATCTCACTAAAGTACTGACTGATTTTAAGCTAGATCTTAGGAAGCTGAACCTTCATTATATTTTGCATGATGTTTCTCAGTTCACTTCTAAGAACACTTGCTTCATCAAAGAAAGCACATATAATCCTTCACTTCATGGCACCCTACAAGTATTCCATGATTCTTGACAGACTTCAAGTACAATTGCAATTCTAAAGGCGTAGTCTGTTTAGGCTTATGAGAGTCATGTACCTGCTTTTATGTTGGTAGAACTATAAGGAAGCTGGCATGCAGAATTTGTGAACATTCACTAGTGATTAGAAAAGAAGACACTGGTAATGCCTTGGCAACATATTCTCTACAGTGTAATAACTTTAAGAAATTTAGATTTTTTTTTGTGCTGGACTCTGTTGCAATGAATGACATCTGTGGCAGCTACAAAGCACTATTAGAGTGCAGAGTCTATATGGCAGATCAGGCTTAATGCTGATAAATTTCTGAGTCTGAATGAGAGTGTGAATATAGGGTTGGGTACTAAGTTGAACACATCTTTAGTGAACTATCTAAGAGGGTAAAATATTAGTACATTTTTGGATTTTTTATCACCCTTTTTTATATCTAAGGAGTATTATACCCTTCTTCCAGGATATAAATAAGACAAGAGATTGCAAGTATTCCCAAAACTGACATTGACATATCATCACCTTTGACATTCTGCTCACTGAATTATTCTTTACTGAGTGCAATGAAGTCTGGAACACTGTTTGTTTTTAAATTTTTTATGATAATCTCTTACTTTATAAGAAATAACTTCATTATTTATTTATGGCCCTTTATTAGTTTGTTCTTTATTCATTCTTAGGGTGTTGTCCCTTGTCTCTTATCCAAATTCCTGTCTATAGAAACTAAGTCATGTCTTCTCATCTATCAGCCAGTCTTCTGGGCTGCAAGTGTTAACAGCATACTGAGCAAGCAGTGTTCAGACATTTTGTTATCCTTCTTTATTATTACTTGCAGTATACATTACCATTTTTTGTATACTGTTTTTTATCTCTGAAAGTTCCCCTTTACTCTTTTCTTGTTTCTCTCATCTCAGAGTCTCTGCAGGCATCCTTCTTTCCCATCCATTTTCTGTTGCTTGAGTGGTCTGTCTTCTTTAGTTTTGTACAATTTCCATGATACCATGTGTTTTTTGTATTGTCTTCACTTCCATCTTTATTCTCTCCATACTGTTTGGTAGCATTTGTGGTAGATTCTTCGCATACAACATTCTTGCAGTAGCCCCCTTCAGTCCAGTATTATCTTGCCTTGATTAGATAGATAGATAGATAGATAGATAGATAGATAGATAGATAGATAGATCATCTCCATGTGCTATTCTGTTTTCCTTGTTCTTCTTCAGGTTCATTCTGTGTAGTTTGATTTTAACATCATTACTTTGGTCTACATTGCCATCTGTGATTTCTCTAAATTTTATTTACAAACATAGATGACAGTGGTCACTCTCAGTTCTTTTTTAAATGTCTAATAGTAGCCATTGCCTCAGTACTTGTGACGCTCTTATATAATCAGTTAAAGATGCAGTTCTGGCTGCTACACATGTATGTCCTCTGTTACTTCCAGGGATGCTTGAGCCATTAGATATCCAAAGGTCATGTTTGGAAACCATATCTAGTTATGATACCCATTACTATTTCCAAATAAATCTTCAGAGTTCCACTCTCTTTTTAAGCAACACTTAATCAGTATGGTGTTCTGCTATAAAAGAATTAAAGCCTAAATACGATAGTAGTATATCACCTCTTTCAAATGATATCAATAACTGTGCTTCTAACTCCTACCCACTTTTAGTCTGTTGAGGTATATTTCTGTTCAGTGTTCGCTGGCATATAGATATCAAACAGCATTCAGTGTAAGCCCAGCCATTTAAATCTCATTGTTACTGGTTCTTAGATGATGACACCAGTGTGGGCTGGGCCTGCATGCACCAGTATTGCAAGGCTTCCATACAGCCTATCAAAATGTTCTTACTTTATTAGCTGAAACAATAAAAGTTTTGTAATCCTGGAATTTCACCTAGTCTATATTGGTTAAACAGATCTTTTGTTGTCCTATAATGTCATATTTTTCACAAATGTCCAGCACTCTAGACTGCTGCATTTATCCCTCACCCCTCCTATGTTCCAGGATACAGTCCTTATACTTCCCTAATTGATTCACAGCTTCATAGGTAAGTTCTTGAGGATCAGTCTACAGACCATAACAACCCTAGCCAATAAACAATATCCAAATATTCCCTCTAGCCTCAGGGAGAGCAATACAAGATAAACTGGGTAAGAACTTGAGATCCCTCATCCAGTTATCTAGGTTTACATTGCAGGTGGCAAATGTGCTACTCTAATTAAGATGTAGTGGAGGTTTATTGCAGTTTAGGTCCCAAGTTGCAAAACATATACACTCATGTTTGTGCTGTGAAGATTCAAAACATCCTCCAAATCTCATGTACTAAACTTCTCAACAGAATCCAACCATACGTCAAATTCCTAAGGATGGTGCCTATTTGTGAGCAGCAAGAGGGGACAGCAAAAAAAAAAAAACTTGTCATGTCTTATTTTTTTTCACATGCTCACATAGCTTGTACTGTAGCTTCAGTGAACTCTGTCTCACTTAGGAAATTATGAGCACACTGGGCACACTGAGTAAATGATAGTCTGCCTCCCAAGAAGGTTTTCTGCTTGTAGGTATTCATTCCTCTTTCCCAGTAGCCCTCAAGTGCCCTATTTTGTTCCTTAACTTGGGTAACTGGTATAAATTAACATTTGTCCCTCTCATATAGATTCTTTTGAGCACTAGATAAATTAAAAGCCTAGTCTCAGAAGTCCATATTTTGATGACTATTAATTAAGCTGTTTTAACAGCCTGATGAACAGGGGCAGATCTACACGAGGCTCAATAAGAATTCCAGAGCTATTCCCACTGTGCCTTACTGCCTTGTGTACATTTAGTTTTGAAGTTCCTTCATGACCATTTTGTGACTATTTCCTCAGTGAAAACAAGGGCATCACCCCCATTTGCCTGGCACTTCCATTGAGAGGATATGATAACTTTCTATTTTTAGAATTATTATTATAGCAGGCTCTTTGTGTATTACTTGTGAACTCACATGGTACATTTAAATAAACAAGTAGCCATATTTTGAGATGATATAGGAACATTTCCCCTTTACACATTTTAAGCTATCCCTTTTAATGCACATATCCTAGTTTGCTCATTTCTGTATGTTCACTTTTTGCTTGTAATATGTGGTTTATTTGTTAAGAATGCTGAAGCACCAACTACGTAATTTCCCAATGGGCACATGCACTATACTACTTTTTTAGTTGCATCAATAGCACTGTTTGATCTTTTAATGGATTTACTGGAGTCCCAAGATGGTATTCATACTGACAATGGGAAGGTTGGACCAGGAAGTCTGAACATTCTCCTAACTAAAGAAATGATGTAAGAATGTTAAGATGCATATGGTGATGTAACCATATGTTTATATCTGAAGATGTAAATAAAGTACCCTTACTCTTCTTGATAAATACCATGGGATCTTTTACATCCACCTGAGCTGCCTTCAGTTGAGGCAGATAGGACCTCGGTTTAATGTCTTATCTGGAGGATGACACTCTCCGGAGTGCAGTACCTTCCAATTCAGCACTGCTGTGTAAGAACTGAAAAATTACTCCAAGCTGCTGGTGTGGATATAGATGCCATATTCTTCTGCTCATCTGACCACAAAGGTCAGTCTGCAAACTGTGGAGCCACCAGTGTTGACTCATATATGATGAGTGTGCAAACTGTGGAGCCACTGACACTGATTCTTATATATGGTGAGTGTCCAAACTGTGGAACCACTGACACTAACTCATACATGGTGTGTCCAAACTATGGAGCCACTGACACTGACTTTTGTATATGGTGAGTGTCCAAACTGTGGAGCCACTGACACTGACTGTTATACATGGTGAGTGTCCAAACTGTGGAACCACTGACACTGACTCTTATATATGGTGAGTGGAGCCACCAACGCTGACTCTCATATATGGTGAGTGTGCTAACTGTGGAGCCACCAACGCTAACTCTCATATGTGGTGAGTGTGCTAACTGTGATGCCACTGACATTGACTGTTATATATGGTATGGTAACTGTGCTAATTGTGATACCACTGACACTGACTATTATATATGGTGAGTGTGCTAACTGTGGAGCCGTCAACAGTTATTCTTATATATCTGGTTGCCCTAGTACCTTATCTATATGCTCTGATGTTTCTTTTTTAGGAATTCATTATGCTTTTTGTCTCTTCAACGAGACCTTTAGACATTGTAGTAATACATGCCACATACCCCACCTGCACTTATGTTAACTTAAGTTTCCTCAGTCATATAGACATCCTTGAATAATCAGTAAATTCTATATCTGAATTTTTTTTTTGTGCATCTGTCATCTCTGCCATTAACATATCTTTCTTGTTAAGGTAAATGGGCCTTACCCAGTCAGGAAAACTAGTCATCAAAAGCATAAAAAAAGTTTAAAATGTGATGCTTGTCAGTCAGCTCTCATGACTGCAAAAACCTGTTTGAACAGATGCATCACACATATTTAAAGGCATTATTCTTCAGATATGTGTCAAAGGCACATAGATTGATTTAAAGTGACTCTACCTGGAATTTCACAGTAGTTTGTCAGAAAAAAAGCCATGTTCTAAGAAGAAATGTATAGCCGCGTGTTTACTATCTGGTGCTGTGAATCAGCAATAGGAGAGACATCTACTGGACAGTATTCATAAATGATTTTAAAAGTGACAGGAAATGTATAGGTATGTGGTCAGTATGTAATATTACTGGTGAAATGCTTACAATATAGGTAAAATATTAAGTACTCTACAAACAATAGCCACAGTGGCAGCTGGTGACTTCAAATCAAAGGGGGGCTGCAGGAGACAGCTGAATGAGTGGGGGCAATAGGAAGGGGTGTGGCCAACTAGAAGGGGTGGAGCTATGCTCAAAACCACAAAAACTGGGACCTTAATTAAATACGCTGCCCTGGGTGCCAAATCATCATTATGAGAGTCCAATCAAGACAAAATGAAGTGCAGAAGAAAAAAATATTTCAATGCACTGGCTACATGACAGCTTACTTAATATCTAGATGGAAACAAAAAGGTTGTGAGGCATGAAAAAATAAATAACTTTTTAAATACATTACTGGAATGCCACTCGAAATCAGGTATAAAAAAACAAGCAGCACTCAACACAAACCACTTCTCCTTGCACGGCAGTTCTAATTATAATTTATATTTAGCTTTATAAAAGTACCAAGTCGCATGCTGAAACTAGCAATACCCTCACTTGTAAAAATGTTTCTTATCCAAAAAAGACCTGCTGCCTGACAACAATTATCTAGTTGTTTCATGGAGAAAGCATGATCAAAGTAAAAAATGAACAGCAAACAAGAAACAAGCTCAAGATAAATTGCTTAAAGGATTACTGTACAGTTTATGGACCACACATGATAGACTGGCATTCTATTTAGTTTACAGGTAAAGCCTGCAAAGATGACTGAAGTCTCCAACAAATGTAACGGGTTTCTGAAAATACTGTAATCCTGTCCTTTATTACAAATACTGTCATATGCATTTCAGTACTTTTATACGCTATCTAGTTATATAAAATATTCTCTGCTTGGCAATAACAAAAAGGCCTTCAATGTTGATAATTCTTTAACAGCATGCTTATTAACACTTACTTGCATCTTACAGTCTCAGACAAGCTTACCTGATGGTCATTAAAGCATTGCTACTTAAACACAGAGCAACAGGCACTGCATTGATATGCATTTTCTGAATAAGAAGCATAAATCAACAGTATAAAAATGTAACAGAAAACCAGAATATTCTTCAAAATCAAGGACAGATGAAAATCCACTGTAGTACTTGTGTCTACCTCGGATGGAGGGATACTCTGCACACTTACACTGCATAACTGTTCCTTGCCTTGCTTGGACACATCCAGAGTCACTAAGAGGGGGAGTGGGGTGTAACAAGTAAGTCACAATTAAATGTCTCTGACTTACGGTGATGGCCCTGATACATTTTTCATATCTCTCAGCCTCAGAGCAAGAAATCTGAACAAAGTCCTAAACAGAAGTGGGACAAAGCCCCAAAAATAAGGACAATTTTTAAATATTGCTCTTATAAACTTAGGAAGATAATAGAATAGTAAGTCTTGCATTAGTATGAATTTTCTGAAGGGTATGAAATCTGAAACTCAAATGTCTATCATTATTTTCTAACTTCAATCTTTAATGATTTGCCACTAATTCGTGAGAAAACTACAATTTTATGAAAAACAGACCAAAAATGTGATGCAAAAATATAAAATACACACACAATACAGCTGGGAACCTGTCAAAGAAGGGACACTTTTAATATATGTACTGTTAACTTGAGCACCTGACAGAATAAGAGAATCTACATGCATTTCTGAAATTAAAAGTAATCTAGAACTGATCATTACAATTATTTATTAATTGTAAACCCTCCACATTTTCTTCCAAATTTGCCATTTTGCAGAGGGATTATTAGGGGGAGAGCAACATTTGAGCCAAAAGCAGGGCAGTTGAGAGGTTTGGATATACCTAATTCTATAAAGTGATTTATTTGAGCGTACCTCTCATCCTCTTAGCACAGGAAATTTGGACAAGGCCAAATATATTGGGAAACATACGAACAGTACTAAAAGTTGGTCTTGTATAAACATAGTCAGTTGACAGAACAACAGGTCTTGCTTTAGCATGCATTTTTCTGAAGAGTATGAAGTCTGAAACTCAATGTCTGTCATTATTTAGTGACTTTATTCCTAAATTATTTGCCAGAAAACCACAAATTTTATGAGAAACAAACCAAAAATAAGAAACAAAAATCGATTCATTCTGCAAAAATCTGGACAGTTAAGAGGTATAGTTCAGCCGGGGCTGTCTGAGTTTGCTGCCCTTCACCTCCTCGTAAAATCATGGTCGAGTGGAGCCTCCCCCCTGCAGCTATTCCAATGTACCATGATTTGGCTATTTCACCACATTTACCATAAACACTGTAATGTGCATACTGCTTTACTTCTACAATGATTTGAATTTCATTTAAAAGTTTTATTTTACATTTTACAGCACAAACACTAATAGAAATCTGCTAAACAAAGCAATGCAGTCTCACAATGAAAATAGACTTAGCATTAAAACTTTTCTGCCCTTGAAACTCACATTCATTGAAACAGCATTGAAACCTACATTCAAAGAACATACATCTGGCCAGTAGCAGATAAAGATTAACTTTGGGCTGTTTTCAAATCATAGGCCCCTTGTACAGGAAACATACATGTGTTCTTTGATGCACCTTTCTAATTGTATTAAATTATATTCCTCGTGTAATACAGTACAGCTGTTAGAGGGCATTTTAAATTTATTGTTTTGAACATTTTTCCAAAAAACAATAAAACAAAATGCATGCACTAATAATGACAAAACTGCCCAGTTCAGAACATTTCCATCCTAAAAGTCTACTCAAACTTCTACAGTCCACCAGTATCAGTAAATGTGCACAATCTCTGCAGATGTAAAAGTCATCTAAGTAATTCCACATTAAAGAGATCTGTAACTAATGAAGAGGTTGCTGCTAGCAAATAACTTTATATTTCATTGTTTCATCTAAAATAAAGTGCCTGTTGCCGTTGAGGAATAAATTGCCTATGTTGCAATAAAAAATGATAAGCTAGTAATATTGCAATAGGGAATAGATGGCAAACTGATAACATGTTCATAGTTACTAGGTATCTTCGCCAAAAAGGACTGCAGCATCCACCCCCTTTACAACACAGTACAGTTTCAGCAATGCATCTACCTACTGTGGGACTAGAAACTACAGCCTTCTGCATCAAAAGCAAGTACATTACCTGTTGTGCTATTAACAATGCAAGCTGATGCAGCATAAGCAGCACTAAACTTTTGTTCCCCTGCAGCTCTCAGCTCCTTGTAAAATCTACTCGACACGCAACTGTATCTCTGAACTTTGCAGCACAAGAAATCTGGAAAAAGCCAAAATTTATTGGGGGGAGGGACAAAAGCCCAAAAACCAGGGACACATTTTAAACATTGCTTGTATAATGTTGGAAAGTTGTTAGAATAAAATGCTGTGTTACCACCATACGTTTAACTGCCAAGTATTGAACCCAGGACCCTGTGCAAAACAGTCAGAGCAACATACCACTATGCCAAATCATCTGTTTTGTGAAAGAGTGGAAGACTGAAACTTAAATGGCTACTATTTAGTGAATTCAGTTCTCACCATAGCTGTCAACCTCTTAGCACAAAACACCTGAACAAAGCCAATAATGGGGAAATACAGCCCCCAAACATATTCAGTGAATTCCATTCTCACCATAGCTCTCAACCTTAGCACAAAAACCTGGACGAAGCCAATAATGGGGGAATACAGGCCCGAAACATATTCAGTGAATTCCTATCTTACCATAGCTCTCAACCTCTTAGCAAAAGACATGTGGACAAAGCCAGTAATGGGGGAATACAGCCCCCAAATGTATTCAGTGAATGCAATTCTCACCATAGCTGTCAACCTTAGCACAAAACACTTGGATGAAGCCAATAATGGGGGAATACAGTCCCAAAAATAGGGACAAATTTGAAATATCCATGTTATAAACTTAGAAAATTGCTAGAATAAAAGGTTTTGTGTACTTTCCGATGAATATGAAGTCTGAAATTCAAATGCCTGTTATTTTTATTTCTTTAACATTTGTTAACCAACATACAGACTCCACACAGAAGGCACCCCAGCCAAGAATCAAACCAGAGAACCTTCAGCTGTTAGGCAACAATGCTACCAGTGCACCACTGCACAGCTGACTGTGCAAGGAAACAAAAATACAGAAACCACAGATTTTATGAGGAACAGAACAGAACAAATATAAGGCAACAATCTGCATACTTTTTGCAAATGGTGGTGCTGGGTAGAGAATTCAGGCCTTTGCCACCAGTACCCAAAGTACAGCGTTCAAACCTGAGGTGTTCTCTACCCACCCTTTCCAAATCTATGCCCACTTGATAAAAGTGTCAAAATCCCCACTACCCTAAATCAGCTGACACACCTCTTCCAACAGGACTGTATGACATTTTATACCTAGTCAGTATTATGGCTCTGAGCATGATAACATACCTAGCAGCTGTTTCTTCCACCTCTAGTTAGAGACATTGGTGAAATACTAGTTTCTTTATTAATCTCTCTCTATCTTTGTTGCTGTCTTTTTATATTTGTATTTGGTGTTTGTTTCTTTTTTAATGTCTCTCCATTAATGTTACTTTTTTATGCAGGGTCAGCCAACAGCTGTGCCTGTGCTCTAGCAGTGGTCTCTGGTATGCCATACAGCCATGCCTTCTCCTGCTAGCAGTGGTCTCTGGTATGCCATACTGCCATGCCTTCTCCTGCAAGCTCACCATCTGCATCCAGACATGCCTTTCCATCAGGTGACAGAGGTCAAGCAGGGAAGTTGATCTAGAAGCGACTTTGGTGGCCTCTGGTGCTCGGTAACTGGAAGGAGGTGATTTTGCATTCTCTGCTGACACTGCTGGTAGGTCACACTTTTTTACTTAGCAAGAGTTGGAGGATCTAATGACAGAATTTGTGGAGCAGTGGTCAGTTGCTGGAGACCTTCCTTATGTGACAAGAGAAGTCACACGTCAGCCTAGCACTGCCTAAAGTGCCCTCTGAGTTAGGCCATAGTAAGAAGGGCAGTCATGGTGATGATGTATCTCTGACTGGGTCCACTCTAAGGCAGTCTGTTCAGGAGCTGGGTTACCATCCTATCCAGAGTCATTGTGATCCCCTTTCGTATGTGTCATCTCATTCCCAATTTGCCATCCATTTATTCCCATCACCACTTGTCTTTTCTCTGTCAGTATGTGTGCCTATCCACTGTCCACCCTGCTTGTATCAACACCCCTACTGGTCTTTGTCTTTGTTGCAGGATTGTTCATGTGTCCCTATGTCCATACATGTACCCTCTTTCTATCCTCTGATGTGCCATTAGATACTTCTCCATCGACCTTTCTTGAAACAAAATAAAAAAGGGCCACTGTCTCATAAAATAAGTATACCCTTCCTCCCTTCCCCACTACCAGACTGTCCTAGCTCTGTTTGAAACTACAGCCTGTAAACTGTGAAATGATCACCTGTTTCAGCCTACGTAACTGCTGTATGCTGGTTTATGGCCTATTGATGTATTTTCTCTAGTACAGATCTTGCACTGCATCACTTTCTTGCTTTATTTTCATTGTATGAAAATAGTAGTTTTATTAAAACTACATTGGAACATTTTCCTCTGTGCCACTGACAGAAAAATATTATTTAATTTGATGTGGCATACACAATCAAGGAAAACAACATAAATATTTTTTTTGGTAACATTGTTGTTATAACTTTGTACTCAATACCTGATTTTCTGCTTGTGAGTCAAGTAACCCAAGTTGAGTAACACACATGGACTTTCACATGTTCAACTGTATATAGACTAATTTATGCACAAAGGGCAGATGTATTTCACTTTAGAGATACAATTGTAAATGTTTTCATTGTACATCTGTCATGTAGAAGAGCTTCAAAGTCTCATGTTTATTAATGGCTTCTTTCTTGTAGATGAAACATACACTGACACCCGAAACGTCTGTACTGTATTATCTCATATTCTTAACTCTTTAATTAAAATGCAACACTCTCTTTCCTGTATGTGTAGTGTTATAGCTCTGGCTCAGGCCTGTACACCTGCAAAAACTGTACACATTTTTGTTTTCAGCTGACTTCATCAGACTATTCTTCTGGCTTTTCCCAGTTAGGGGTCGCCACAGCGGATCACCTGTCTGCTCATGATTGGCAGTGGAGTTTTACAGTGTTGAGTTGCCAGCCCGGTGCCCAACCTTCCACAGAAAGCACACACTCACACCTAGGGCCAATTTCGAGTGTCCAATCCACCTGTAGCATGTCTTTGGGAGGAAACCGGAGCACCAAGAGAAAACTCACGTGACCACAGGGAGGACATGCAGACTCCACACAGAAGGCACCCCAGCCGAGGATCAAACAAGAGAACCTCTTGCTGTGAGGCAGCAACGCTAACCACTGCACCACCGTGGCCACCCACTACTTCATCAGACTATACAGGTGACAAATCCCCTTTGTAGACTTTATGAAACATGCAGCATGTTTCATCAGATCCTTAAGAAAATAATAAAATGAGATTATTTGCTAGCAATAGACCAAATTGAAACTGTGCAAGAGCAGCTTTATGTCCACTGCATTCTTCTTTTTGTATTATTTGAGAGTTGTATCTCCAGTAGATAACAGTTCATGTGCTACAAATCTTAAAATTAGAAATAAGCAATAAAAACGTGTAACCTCTTTTCCATGACTGTAGACATGTATTACTACACAGTCAACAAAAATTAAATAACTTAATTTCAGCCATTCACTATCCACTGGTGTCAATCATCCTCACCATGACAAGAAAAGAAAAGAAGGGTAAGACAGCAAATTGAGTTCAAGTTCTTTAGACACTGAACAATTTCAACATTTTCTTCCACTTTAGCAAACTCACAGCCTTAATATATTTTACTAAAACTTTTTGTGATGCAGGCACATATTATCTTTCATTTAATGTTTCTATTTTACAGATTTGTGAATATAATGGCCAGTGCTCATTATTCTATTGGTGGAATCATTAAAAAAGCAATTGTCTAAACAAAATATATGCACATATTTTAATTCATAAGTGAATACCACTGACACTTTTAAACAAAATACTGAAATGGAAGCAATTAATTATTTTATTCGGCAATTTGAATGTTATGCTAGTAAATTTTACTTACATCATACACACACACACATGCATGCACACACACACACACACACACACACACACAGGTGCGCGCACACACACACACACACACACACACACACACACACACACACACACACACACACACACACACACACACACACACACACACACACACACACACACACACACACACACACACACACACACACACCATTAACTTACCTTACTTGTCCAGGGTAGTTCCATATTCCACTCGCTAAGCTCTACTTGTCCAGGGTAGCTCCATATTCCACTCGCTAAGCTCTTCTTGTCCAGGGTAGCTCCAGTGATGTCACCAATCCCGTGATGAAGTCCTTCCATTCTGTAAGAGCAGGCCAGCCAGCAAACGTTGCAGTCCGATCCCTTTTCAAGTCTATGCAGTTGTAACTAACTGCATAGACTTCTGGGATGCTCCTGACTGCTGTGTTTATAATCTGGACTGCTGCTGAATCAGTCTGGAGCTCTGCTGGTCTGGTTCAGCAGCAGTCTGAATGTTGGAAAATCCTGCGAGTGCGCATGCGCGAAGGTCCGCAATTTGTTTTATTTTATTTTTTATTTTCTTTCTTCTTTCTTTTACAGCTGGGAGGGCTGCAGTCCTGCAGTCCAATAGCATGGGCTGCCCCTGAATAGCCAGTGCATTATTTTACATGTATGGACTTTGGTTTCTATAGAATTAGGTGCCAGACACTAGTTCTAATGTATGCATGAATTTTGGGGGCTACAGCACCTGAAACTGACCAGATAGCAAGGGAAGACTGGATTTAGGCTAGCAAATGCATGCACACTGTTCAGAAGTTCCCTTGCCTCCATGTAAGCTGCATCTTTCAATATACTGAAAAAAGTGTGTCTTACCCTTTGTAGAGTCAGGAGTAAAATATTGCTGTAACCATATTCAGGGTCATCTTTAGTGTCATAAATGTGAATGCCTTGTACAATTTTAAATGCTTGCCAGCTGCCAGACCTCCTAATAGTTGAGTTAAGCGTTGAAAGATCCCATGGCAAATATCAAGAAAAGAAAAGGAAAATAATGTGTGTGGTCTTGACAAAATTACCCCAGTCATGATGAATAGCATATCGGGTCTTCTATGACAGGGCACAGGACTGGTGGGACTAAACCAGTCAAAATGGAAATAAATGAAAAAGTAACTTGCTTTATGCTGGTTCAGTTTCTTGAGCAGTGACCCTGAAAATCAAAATAAACTGTAATAGAAATACTGTGGCTTGATTGCATTATATATCAGAGTTACTACACAAACCATTGTGAGCAATTTGTATAGGCATCAAAGATATTCCTGAACCATCCATCTCAACAGTCACATATGAGGTGCGTCCATGAGCAGAAGACAATACTCCACTGTCTTGTCTGAGGCATACATTCAAAATAATGTATCATGTTCTGTTGTAGGAAAACATTTTCATCCATTTTCTACATTTCCAATCTCAAGACTGACTGTGCATCACATGTTTTGGTTAACAAAGGTTGTGAATTGTAACTGCCCAGAAGAATGCCTCATTCCATATTTATTTGCATATGGAGCAGATGATGAGAGGTAGTTGTTGTATCTTTCGGCTTTTCCTGGTTAGGGGTCGCCACAGCAGAACTCCGGTCCGCTATTTATTGGCAGTAGATTTTTACATACCGAGTTGCCAGCCCTGACGCACAACCTTCAACAAAGGTACGCCCATTCACGCATGTCTCCATACAGAAGATGCTTTAGCTAAGAATCGAACAGGACAACGTCTTACTGTGAGGCGACAACGCTACCGCAGCACCACCACTGTGGAAATCCTGAAAAAGCTCATATTGACTGTTTTCTTCAAAACTGAAGACATTTGTATTGCTTTTTCAAACCAGTGGGAATGACAATATGCACCAAATCACTAATACTATGATTGAGTATATTTGGTTTACTGCTGACAACTGAGCCTCAGCATATACTGGCCCAACAATTAGCATACAGCAGCATCAAGTAAAAAAACTGATTAATGATGTTAAGGATGTTGATTTTTGTTTTGTGTATTAGAATCTGGGTCATCCACTTTAATAACAGTATACATCATTTCACCATCTCGAGACTTTCTGATGAAAACTGAACAATGTGGCTTCAAAATGTCAAGAAACTGCGTATGTGTGATCACTAAACCACTGTACCATATCATTGCCTTCATAATTATCAACAACATTAATCACGACACATGAGCTTGTCTGGAAAGTGACTTCACCAAGGTGCAATGTTTTCTTGGTTTCATAAAGAATGAGTGTCTGCAGTGGTTCCTGGTTTGTTAAAACTCTGGTAACATAGGTACTTCTTTGTACAACAATATTAATTATCAGTATCTCACTCTGTATCTTTCTCTGCTGGTTGTTTGTACCTGTTAAATGTTTTTGCTCCCTTTTTGACTGAATTAATGTTTAGATCCCCACTATAGGCCTTTGTTATTCTGACTGCCCATCCTACTTCATTCTGTTGCATTTTATATTGTTTATCTGTCTTACTTTTGTCTTTATTCATATTTCCTCAGTCTTACATATTTATATTTAATTCTGATGTAACTGCCTTTAAAAAAATACTTTGTTTCCTTTTACTTCTTTTTTTTTCTTTGTTGTAAGTACTCGTGTGCGTGACTATATGAGATGGTGTTATCTTTTCCTGTATTTCTAGAAACACAGTCACACTTGGAACTTATTTTCATGAAGGCTAGATCCAAGGTAACAGTGGCAAGTAACAGTCTTGTAGTGCACAGAGTGTGGTGATTATGCTCCAAAATCTGGAAAAACATAAACTTAAGTGCTTCTCTTGCATGACACCCAATCTTAAAAGTGCTTATGGAGCTAATGAAAGTTTGTTAAGGACACCCAAGTGCCTTGAAGACTGGGTATGTCACTAGGAACTAAGAGGGGGCAGTGACAGCTAGCAAAGAATGATAGCAGCAGGTGAAAGCTTTAAAAAGCTCTTAGAACTTCACTTTGCCACACTTACACACAAAGTGTGGCAGAATGAAGATCCTAACAGTTTTAAAATTATTAGTTCTACAGTGGAGCAGTTTGTTTCTGCCTTCTGTTCATACCGCTCAACTGTGCCTGATTTTTGCAGAATGTCCCTGATAACTTTTTGATTTTCTGGTAAATCACTAAGAATTGCAGTGAGTCAGTTATGTCAGAAATTAGAGTTTCATACTTCTAACTGTTTAGGAAATGCATGTTGATGCACAACCTTTTATTCTATTAACTTTGTAAAAGAATTAGAGCAATCTTTAAAAACTGACTCTAATTTTGATCACTTGCCCCTCCATTATTTGTAGACTTGTTCAGAATTCTTAAAACAAAGGAGCTGACTGCTATGTCGCTGTCTGCTTGACAGCACTACCAGATGTATAAGCCAGTAAAACTCTTTGTTGTCCTATACTTTTTCATTTGCACTTTTATTTTCATAACTGATAATACGTGGAAGTAGCATAATTAAAGCTTTGTCATTTCACTTATAGGTTCATAGGACATTGCTAGGCTAATGGCCGCAGGACCTTTACAAGCCTAACCATATAAAAACCTGTGCACCTTAATTAACTATAGTTAGATGGTCGTTGTTAGCAGAGAGATTCTATGATTAGTACCGACTACCCCTGTCCATGAGGGACATAGGTGCCACCCCCAGGGGTGAATTTATAGTCACCCATCCAGTTGTCATTGCACTTAAATAGGGTCATTGAGGAGATCTGCTTAACTTGAAGTGGGAGCTTATTACAGAGGAGTGACAATCACTAGGAGATATATCTGTCTCTCCAACATGTTTTGTTAATGTCGCAGGCTAGGTTGAGATCTCTGGAGTCAGTGCCTCTTGTCCCATTTGATTTGCAGATAAGCAGTATTTCCATTAGGGCAGAGTCAGAGACTGCTCTGTAGGCCAGGCACATATTGCCTCTCAGCAGCCTGCATGATACATTGTACAGTGAAAGGGCTTCCCATCTTTTCATGTAAGACACGTTTTGGAGGCCCTGGATTCTCTTGGCTAGAAACCTCTGTGGTTTCTCCAGTTGCTGCAGGTATCTGGTGAAATACATACAGAAGGGAGCATTGTATGCAATTATTGGTCTGATAGGGGTCGAGTACAGCTGAGTTATAACCTCCTTAGTCTTGGATGCAATGCCTTTCTTTATGAGATGCTCAATGTAGAAGGCTTTCTTTACTACTATGGACACATGATGATCAAAGTTTTGATTGCTATCAACTTGTGCTCCCAAGTCTCGCACCATTGGGTTTGAGCTTAGAGGAGTGCTGTCTATATCATAGTTAGCAGGGGCTACTTCTTTGCCAAAGGGAAAAATGAGGCATTTTTGTGGATAGTTTTAGTCCGTGACTTTGGTACCAATCGTTTGTCTACATTAGTCCCTTCTGTAACATGTTTACATCATTGGGGGACTCGGGGATTAAACACATTCTGCTGTCATCTGCAAACCTGATAAGCTACAGGCCACCTACTTTCACCTGATCCTCAGAGAAATAGATTCCAAACAGCAGAGGGTACAGCAGAAATCCTTGTGGTACCTCATTGGTAACTAGTCTACTGGTGGAGGTGGACTCCGCAACTTGAGCCACTTGGCTACCCATCTAGTGATGTATGGGTTAATCCACAGCTGAGAGTTTCTCGATGGTCCCTGAGTGGGGATTGTGTCAAAAGCCTTGGCTAAATCAAGATAGGTGGTATGTACTGTTTTGCCCTCATCCAGGACTTTGGTGACATTCTCAAAGAAGCCTACCAGGTTTAATAAGCAAGATGTACACTTGACAAAACCAACTGGGTCAGGTCAAGAGTTTGAAGGTCACCTGTGTCCTTGTTGATAAGGTCCATGATGATTCTTTCCATGGCCTTGCAGATAAGGCTGGTTAGGCTTATGGTTCAATAGTTTCCTGAGTTGGTTGATGGACCCCCTTTGTGAAAGGGGATTACTGTTGCTGTTCTCCACTCTGCTGGAACAAAACAATTGTTCAGGCTATGGTTAAAGAATGTGAAAAATGGTTCCACTAGGTCTTGTTTTAGATTGTTTAGTAAGCAGCCTGGGATGTTATATGGTCCTATAGAGGCCATGTTTTTGGCCTTGCAGAGTTTTTGTATGACCTGTTCTTTGGAGATACTCAGTAGAGGACTGGTGTCAGGAATGTTTTGGGGTATGGCTGATGGGGACAGAGGGTGAAGTTATTGCCAAATCTGTTAGCTAGCAGCTTAACAATTTTCTCATGTTCAGTGTGGGCGGTATCATCCACTGTAAGTTTGGCACACAGCTGGGCATTCCCTTTTAGGTTTCAGACATAGCTAAAGAATGTCTTGTGGTTGTCTTTAGCTAGGGAGGCTTATTTAGAGTCATAACTAGCCTTAGACTACTTTGCATGATATCTGATTTTCTTGTTCAAGCTGTAGAGGATATTCTTCTTCTGTTGAGTAAGTTCCCTCTTGTTCTTAGATATCAGTTTCTTTCTTTAGTTATATAACTTATTTATACTTACAGTCCACCATCCTGGCTTGTTTTTCTGGGAGGACCTGGTTTTAGTCCTGTCAGGTACAGCTGAGTCAATACATTTGTTTAAGTGGCTATAAAAGGGATTTGTGTGTTCTTCTGCCTAGAAGTCATTGTTAGCTGTGTTAGTAGGGGCTTTGAAACTTTTTATACCATTGCTTAGTAGACTATAGTTTGCTTTAGAGAAATGTTTCAGTTTTTTTCTCCTGTAGGGGTGTCAGGACTGATCTTAACTTCAAATTAGACTGATTTATGGTCTGACCTTAGTTGGGGGGGGGGGGGCAACACACAGGCGGTAGTACAGTGGCCCCCATGTTGGTGAGCACTTGGTCTGGGATATTTGACCCCCTTGTGGGGGTGCAGACCAACTGCTCCAGGCCATGTGAATTAATAAAATCCAGGAACCTCAAGCAATTGTGTTTGTGCACATGTAAGTTGCCCGGTTGATGGAAGGATAGTTGAAATCTGCCATGACCAAGGTGTTTGGCTGCATACTGAGTGACTCTAGCAAGTCTGGGTAGGTTGTGTGCTTCTCCTGATTCATGGCAGGGGACCTATAGCTAGCGATGATGTGGCCAGGTATTTTGTATATAGTTATTTGGACCTGGAGTAGCTCAAGAGAGTCATACTGTTTTACCACTCTAGAGGTGCATTTAGATTTAATGATGATGCAAACACCTCTACCCTTGTTTTTTTCACACTAGTTCTGAGGTCTGAATGTGTGAAAGGCATTGTAACACTGTATGGCTGGGGTGTTGTCTGTGGCCTTGAACAAGTCTCAATAACTGCACAGACGTCAGCATCTTCCAAGCCAAAGAGTGGTTCCAGTTAGTGCAATTTACTGTTTAAGCTCCTAGCATTAAGCAGCATGACCTTGAGTTTGTATCTAATAGATTTCTTTATGTCAGAAGTTTTGTTGTTTTGACATTGCCTAAAAAATGCACTATGGGGAGGCAAGTGTCTTTGCCAGTATCTGAAAGCCTAGAGGAGACAGGTGAAGGTCATCTCAGGAAAAGCAGTGTGGTCTGTCGACCATGTCTTCCCAAGCTGTCAGATACTGGATCTTCCTGGATTGATACCAGAAGCTAAACCAATTGTCTAAATCAATCATTTTTTGTATGTGTTGTGGCATCATCCTAGGTGAAAATGGAATGCTGCACAGGGCTAGGGACATACCTGCCTGGGACACTAATCTCAGAGTTCAGTCATGTCTCTCTTCATATAGTCCAGAGAGGTAAGTCTCAAGTAATTCACTCCAACATTTACTATGACAGTGTCATAATGGTAATTGTTGCTGAATGACTTGAGTGCATGTGTGATTTCATGGATCCTGGCACCTGACAGACAGCTGACTGTGACCTTCTCCTTGTCCAACCTGGTGAGCGGGTCATCTGTGTGTCTCACTATCGCATCACCTATGATTAGGACATTAGGTTTTGAGATGTTTTGCCTTAGGGGCTTAAAAGTTCAGACTCTGATATGTGCGTTGTTATGTGTAGTGGTAGACTGTTCATGTACTAGTATGTATAGGTTGTTTGTGCTTGGGAGGTCTCTGGTCTTTTGGTAGGCTCTTTATGAGTTCCTCCATACATGTGGGTTTATGTGTCTTGACCTTATCTTGTGTGAGTGGAGAGGTGTGTATGATAACAACCTGTTTGAAGTTGTGTTTATTGTTATGTGAGAGGACTGATTCTAGTTTCATGTTATAGTTACATCTTTCATATACTGTATTTGTTTGCTTTAAGAGCAAGCGGTTGTCAATATACATGAGACAATTGCTACATTGCCTCAGGATACCCATGTCCATCATGCTGGCTAGAGAAATGTTGGGAAACTGACTGTCCATAGTAGCAGGTAATGCTTAAGTACTAATTTGTGAGAGGGCAAATTAATTCAGCTATTGATCTGGGATTAACAAGGGGACTTATTTTATAGAAGATTAAAGATGAAAAGTGGGGTAACACTTCTCAGTGTTCAGCTGAGGTACCTGCAGTGCAGAAGTGTGCAGCTGCATTGCCTGCAGAGCAGCAAGGAACCTTGGTAGCATTTCACTGACTGGTGTCTAGGGAAAAACTAGTCTGCCAGTAGGAAATCACACAATAATCCTTCCTCCAGCATTCCCCAGCTCAGACAACGCTATATCCACACTGTTCTGCCACGAGGGTGCAGGGGAGCCCTTCTTAATGTAAGATGGCTGGATTTAAGTTCAAGTGTATGAAAAACAGGTTAGATTCAGCAAATATGGATCTAGCCTATGCTAACTAAGCAATATTTCAGTGCAAAACAACTACAGGCAATAAGCAGGCACACGCGTTTAAAACTGTCAAAAAGGCACAAATTAATGCAGTAAAACAGTAAAATACATATATAAAAGTGCAGATCAAACTCAAAATAAGCTTAATTTCTTGTTCTTAGCTTTGGCTGGTTTAGTTTCAAGCAGAAATACTCTGGACCTCTGACAAAGGATGCCAAATGCAGAGCAGCTCCAGTTAACCACCAGTCTCTCCTCATTTAAAACCTTGCGGCACTCACACCTAACTTCACAATGGAAGTGCTCCTGTTCCCATCCTACCTAATACTTCTATACCACTTCCTACTCTCCTAGAACTAAATACACCATCACTGCCTCTTATAGTTCCACAGCTCTGTTGAACTGTTTGACCAACTACTTAAGAGTTACCCTATGCTGCTACTTTTGTAAAAAAGAAAAACAAAACAAAAAAAGTGTTTTTTTTTATTGCTGTTTAATACTGATGTATTCTATCATTGTTAACCTTTTCTTATCATATTTAATTTGTATTTCTGTGAGATAATCTGTAGTGTATATGTGCAATGTGTACTGTGTATTTGTAGTTTTTTGGAGCTTTTCTCTCCAGGACTCCATTATAAATCGGCTCCTTGTGGCCCAATGGACTACCTAAGCAAACAAACTGCAAATAAATAATAAATAAATAAATTGAGCCAAAAACCATGCAAATGCATGGCCTATATAGAGGTGAAATTAAACAGTTTTAAACTTAACAGGAGAAAGGGTGAAGAGACTACAAAAGGACAGTAAAAAGTAATTCATATACCTAGGAAATTAGTTACACAGAAACTACTAGAAAAAGAAGAAGAAAAAAGCAAGAGAAGCAAAACACAAGGAGAAAGAGGTAGCTGATTACAGCGGGAAAAGTGTAAATCCTCATCACGTTCTCTTCAAGAATTATCTTCACTATCAGTGAGTCCCAGTAAAGGTGTGAGAAAGCCAGTCAAGAAGCAATCAAAATATGACTCACTGACTTTTCTCCAAATCATCATAAGTAAATGCAATAATTAGCACAGGGGGTTACTAGGCTAATGGCCCTCAAACCTATTTAAGTCTAGTCATCCATGCTCCAATTTTCCCAGTTATCGATGCCCAAGGACTAGAAAGGCTTTGGTATGACTATGCTTTTGGGCATCCACAAGCTGCCGTGTACCTAACAGACACAGGTAACCAGTGAAGGCTAAATTTGTGATTTCCCATCTATGTAAAAGCTAAGCAATCACTTGGAGACTATTATGTGCCTAGCCAATAACTAGATAGTGAACAAAGGTAAGAATCAAATGTTGCACCTTGTGTCTGTGAGGTAAACACCTTAACCATTATGCCAACCCACAGCATATGTGAGTTTCTTGCAAACCCAGGAAGTTCACCAAACAGACACAGAGTGCATTTTAATTTACATTTGTATGATATCACATAATATACTCAGATGTAAGTGAAACAGGGTTCATCTGTGTCACAGATGTAAGTCACCTGCAGTTTGAATTTTGAGCAGAAAACATTTAAAAGAACTGAAGAACATTTTCAAACAGTACTAGAAGCTGTTATATTTGTGCATGCCGCAGTGGTATGGCGGTAGCGTTGTTACCTCACAGCAAGAGGTTCTCCCATTTGATTCTCGGCTTGGCTTGGGAGTGCCTTCTGTGTGGAGTCTGCATGTCCTCCCTGCGGCTGGGTAGTGTTTGAAAAAGACATGTGTGCATAAATGGGCGTGCCTTCGTTGAAGGTTGGGCGTCAAGCTGGCACCTCAGCGTTTCGTAAAACTCTACTGCCAATCATTAGTGGACCGGAGTTCTCCTGTGGTGACCCCTTACAGGGAAAAGCCAAAAGACAAACAGCAACTAGAAGCTGGTATATTTCAGTAGCAACTCAAATCAGTTATACAGCTGGACCAAAGTTCCTGCTTGCCTAAATCTAATGTATGGAATATTTTACTTATACTTGCAAAGGCATACAAGGAAAATAAATCAGTCACCCATGTCTTATGAGGAAGAAGAGGAAGGACTTTAAATATCTGCTTCTCATGGACTATCACGACTCCATCTTGAGTAACTAAAGAGACCATTTGTTCACCTGGGTGGCAGGATTTGGGTGCCAAGAGTGGTTCTGTGATTTGATGGAGGGGGTATGATTTTTTTTGTATATGTTCCTCATCTCCACCTCTGTGGCTTGTATGCTACCAGCAGGATCATGCATTCTACTGCACATATTGAATTTTCTAGCCACATAGCACACCATTTGCAGTGTATGCATACCAGACTGCTTTCTGCAAGCACCATCCCTTAACTCTTGCAGGTTTCATCAGTGCGACGAGCAAAGCCTTTACATATCTGACAAGATGGGTGAACTGACATCTGCCTCTTAGGTCTATTATCCTACCATTCAGTTCCTCTAGCTCCCATGCTGCTAATCCAATAAAGATTTTCTGGAGTATAGCCAGGGATTCATCCCTCTGTGCCACAGGGATGGGGCAAGAGGAAGAATTGTTATGTTGTATCCTGACTTTCCCACTGAACCAAGCTTAGATGATAAATGCATACTATTTCAATCTTCTGGTTCTCTACCATAGGGCATAATTATTAGAGAAATAAATAATTACACATGAAGTTACTTTGTTGGCCATCTGATACATATTTCCCCCAAAAGACAATACATTGAAATGATGCATTTAAAAATAAATTATACTGTCAAACTTTTAAGCTTTGTTTTCAAATTCAGGAGTATATAGAAGGTTTGCCAGAAGGGGGAATGAGGGAAAACTGTTGTTGGATTTTACTTCTGATAAGGCTAGAGGAATATTTTTACATATGCCTGTGATACCATAGACACATCCTCAAAGGCATCCACACCAAGTATAGTCTAGAAGAAATATACACTACTGAGAACAAAGGCATATTTTGAGGATGTAAAATCCAAAATACTGGCTGTTTCAGTTTCCCCAAGCACATTATTTGGAAACCTAGCAGATGACATTTTTGAAAACTATGAAAGGATTTCTCAGTGCAGAGCTACTGGTTTGAAAAGGAAATGTTTCTTCTCACCAAAAAAAAAAAAAAAAAAAATCTATAAAAGTGATTTGAAGGGATTTGGCAGCTAACCAAAATACTCTCCTTCCAGGCCCCTGCATATTAATGCAGGCAACAGTGCAGTGATGGACTAAATTGACAACCAAGGAGACACCAAGTCATTCTAACTATGCAAGGAGGCAGGTTGGATTTTTGACTGAATAATTCAACAGTGCAGTTTATCTTCCATGTCAGGAAGACTTTGTGGCAAACTTTCTCAGTGGAGAAATCTCTCCAACTCACAAATAGAAACTAAATCTTACAGTCTCTCAGCAAGCAGAAGAACCTTTGGGCATGTCAGAAGTGTACTCATTTGCCCATCATCTGAACAATTATTTTCCAGCCATTTGCTTTCTTCTTTACCGCAACATTTGGAAACTGGACACATTTTCTTTTCTGTGTGTCCAAGATCTGATATTTGTCTCTCCCAATACGTTTGTCCGTATATGCTAAGATGTTGATAACATTGGATATTATCTTAGTAAGGCCACAAGTTATGTATTCAATGTATGATGCAACCAACATTATGCACAAGTTTTTCTTTTTAACTCAATTTTTATAATATGAAATATTTATCATGAAGTGATTCCTATGAAACATTATGAATTCAGTGGTTCAGTTATTATGATCCCCATCTCACAGGTACAGGGTCTGAGGTTTAATCTTGACCTCATGGACTCTGTATAGTCTCCCCATGCCTATGTGAGCTTCTTATGGGTGCTTTGATTTTCCTTCAAAGATATGCTGGTTGACTGGATACTTTAAACCATCCATATGTATTGTATACCAGCCCAGTGCACTTTGCTAATTGGCACATTAATAAAAATAAATGCATAAATAAAACTCAGATTTCTGTTTGGTTACTCTGACAAGATCCATTGATTCCAATATATTGTGAAAAAAACAATAGCAACGGTATGCATCCTAGTCTGCATATGGAGATAAATAAAAGATAAGAAGAATTTTATGCCTACCTCTCAAATGACCCAATTTTGCAGAACATCCCTGATATTGCCTCATATTTTTGTCCTGTGCCTCATAAAACTTTTGATTTTCTGGTAAATAATCAAGGATTTCATTTACTCCCCTCCACTCTGATGCTCCCACTAGTGGGAAACCTGAGTGGCAGGGCAGTCTCTGAATCAGAAAGGGTTTTGTGAGGCAGGAAGCCACTGGTAGTAAGGCTTCTTGCCAACAGAAATCCTTTCTGAAAGCCAGGTATGTGTTGGTATCAAGAGACAATGAAGTAATTACATAAGCTTTTGATTAATTCTAGATTTAATCATGAATAAATTTGTTTTCAGGGCCTAGGAAAGGCTCTGTTTTCTTAAGAATAGTAGCAGTTATATTTATGATGGATTACTAGTGGCTCTTTTTTCACAGGAAGTCCAGTTTCAGAGCCTTACCTCTTGAGTTTGTATGCACCATACTAAGCATAAAACATATTTTGCAAATTGTTCATTAGCCACAGTCCTGCTCATGCCATGTACAGGGCCTTAGCTGGCTCATCTAATGCCCAGTGCCATTCCCAGATCTGGTGCCCCTCAACTGTAAGTGCTGCAACCCTGGTGACAAAAGCAATATTGAACTTTCTGAATGGCAATACAAAGTGAATACTGCAGTACTGATTGATTGGTATCACCTTGCTGTGAACCCTGACACCTTGTGTCCGATGCTGCTGTTTCCCATTAACTCACCCTAGCTATGCTACTGGTCATGTCTAGTTTATAAAATAAAACTCATCTTAAACAAATTATATGCCATATTTATAGGCAAGTGATGTGAGAAATATTTTTTAATTTGTTGGAAAGTAACAAATTTGTATACGTAATTGAATTTAGGAATACATTAAAGATTCTTATATCTGTTGTGCATACTTTTATTTAAGTGGGAGAATAAACTTTTTTTGTTTGTAAATGTTTATAGCTACAACCAGGGTTATATCACAAGGACAGATAGAATATATATATATATATATATATATATATATATATATATATATATATATGGACAGTTTTGAGTTTCTGGTCAAACCGTCGTGCTAGTCTAAACAGTACCATTAGTACTTCAATGTCATGAGACTGTATCTCAAAATCTTTCAGCACTGTTTCCTACATATGACTGACTGTTGGGTAAAACAAAAACAATACAAGAGTTAAAGAAGAAGCAGCAAAGAGCAAAGCGGGTTTAATGCAGCCATGACCTACTTCTGCATGTTAAATATCATGCTTCATTTGTTTATCAATCCAACTGTCAAAACACACAAGGTGACAAAGATATTTACTTTTTTCTTAATGATAGTCATACCGACTGACTGATTATATTCCATTCTCCTTTAAGGTAGATCAGTGAATTTTGCCATCAGAAAGATATATTCAGAAAATGTAGTAAAACATTTATTAAATGGCAAGGATTTATTAAATCCTTTTCAGACCTTATTTTTTTGCCAAAATTTACTTCTAGATATTTTGGAAGTGGAACAAGCCACTTTATGTGTTTCAAAATATGCTAATGAATTTCTTCAGTAGCATTCATTGTTGTCACTGTTCGTATACATAGCTGACATTTATATTGATATCTATTATTACACAACCTCATATGGCTTATAACATATACATACCTCCCATTTTTATAACTTTGGAACAGAACAACATATAGTACGTATGGAATTTTCTTTTTTTATTTTATAGCTTTTTGTGTTGCACTGCTTATGGTGAGCTATACTTCTAATGTAAAACATGTAACCTTGCTTTCTGAGTGGAACGGAAGACCGTGTTTAGACTTCGGGAACAGATAATACAAGATCAGTCTTATGGTTATCAGATTTTAAAGAGCAGAATGTTTAAAAGTGGTCCAGCATTTGTTACTTAAGAAAACATTGGTTATTTGACTGTATAATCAACATCCAAATACATTTCTCTATGCAGTTATTTCATTTGTGTAGATACGAGACACAGATATGTGGTTTTAGTCAAAACATGGTGCATTTATTGTCCTTATCTTTAAATTCTTTCCTTTAGAGTAAATCTAAAGGCAAAAAAACACTACAGGGCAACAATAAGAGCAGAAAGTAACGTCAGAGTAAGAAGATAACATTTCTTAGATCTGCATTTTCTTTGATCATTACAACTTACATTCCAGTAAACAATCAATTATTTAGGTGATACCAGATTTGTTTAAATTATGTTGAACTGCATAAAGGCTACATGCAGACTGTGTGTAATTTCAGGGGCTGTTTTTCAAGCCCTGTTCTAAGTTTGCATTTCATCAACAGCAGGCTTAAATTAAGGCACAGGTATGCTAACTAATGTGTAATACGTAACAGTCCTTGCTACCAAATGGTTCTTCTTCAGTAAGGATTTGAGTGCAAACTCTATTTCTTTGCGGATTAAATCAAATAGGTTCTTGATAAGTGATAGATTATGCTCATGTAATCCAAATGCAACTACTGTTAGCATACTTAATTGTTTTGTCATGAGTATCTTAAATGTATCTGGTAGAGTTTTGCTTCCCTGGCCTCTATTGAAAATGGGTTTTGTCCATTCAGACTTTTCTGGTCAACAAAGGCACACACATTCATTAATTAATTAATATCCTCATTAGTTAAGAATGACATAATAAGTGCTCCCAAAACAAAGATAATCATAAAAACAGTAAATGCATTTTTCTTTTGTGCTAAAACCCCTCTCCCAGTTACTATAGTTTCCTAGCTCACCTAGCCATATACCCTTTACAAAGAAACTGTAAACTAAACTTAGTGCAAACCAAGTTGAAACACCAGTTTCCCTGAATGGTTCGTTGTAGCTTATATAAGCCTGTGCAATTACTGCTATCTTTGGTATTCTGTGCTATAAAGTTTGATGTTTCTAGTGTTTGAATTATGTGTACTGCTTTTGCTATTGCTGCTGCTACTAAAGTTAGAATTCCTCATTAAAGTTTTTACAGCATTAATATTTTTATGTTCAGCATACAAGACCACTCTTTTGATGATGAAATCTACAAGACTGAAGAATTGTATTGCTTGTAGAAAGAAGAAAATGAAAACTGTAGACACTTGGAATACATTTCATATGAAAATATGATTATGAAAGAAGAAAGAAAACTACTGGAACATGTTTTACTGCAAATTAGGTTACACATTAAGATAGAAATGGGTCTTACATTAATGTTTGCAGAGCAGAAATCTGCAGTTTAATTAAAAGATTCCAACTCCTTGAAAAATCCAAGGAAAATAATTATGCGCATCTGGTATTTTTTATCAATTTAATCCTAGAGAGTTACACATTTCAGTAATGTATTAGAAAGCTTACTGAATCAGTGAATGATTGTTTAGCAAGTTAGATGAAATAACCAAAAAATGTAATTGTAAAGATATTGCAGCAAAGCCTGAGACAGGATTGCATGTTGAGTAATTGATGAATGTTTACAAAATAGCCGTGTTATTGTCAGAAAATAACTTGACATTTGACAATTCCTTAAATATCATTGTAGGCATAGAAACAGCAAATGACAATCCACATTCATTTATGTATGTATTTTATGTTTTGATAACTGGGATGTAAAGCAGTGTTATGGCCCATTTTCATTGCCCTCGCAATTCCAACAGAAGTCTTATACTATATCGTCCAAGCAAAATGCTTCTGAACCTCATCTCCCAATCGTATTCCAGCTATGTCAGTACTCATATATAACCCAAACTACTGCTGATTTATTTTATCTTTCTTATTATCACTCAACAACTCCTAACTAAATACTTTGGATGTCAAAATAATCAATACTATCAAAATTGGCCTTACTCTTTATGCACCAAATCTACTATTATTATGTTGCCTACTTAACATGAAATACCAGCATTCACTACTTGTAATACTTGCCAAAGTATAAGTTACGTCCTTAAAGAGTGTTGCTCTAATTTGCATACATACCTATGAATTTTGTTACATTTTACTTGTTTTCAATCTAAGTATTTTTGTTAAAGCATGGATGTGGAGCTTTTCTCCCTAGGCTTCTGCTGAACAGGGGTAAACTTTCCCAGTTAACAAAGGCAATGAATAAATAAGTATTACTATTCAAGTACAGTTATCCAGAGCAACAGCCATTTAAACATAATTTCAGTATTAAACATAAAATAAATCAAAAAATGCTTCTACCCATACCATCATACATCCACAACCATAAAACCTAGCAGTAACATCCTCCCAAACATAGGTC
Organism: Protopterus annectens; assembly: GCF_019279795.1. Lineage (NCBI taxonomy): Eukaryota > Metazoa > Chordata > Ceratodontiformes > Protopteridae > Protopterus > Protopterus annectens. The sequence goes on from NC_056729.1 coordinate 681,681,916, forward strand.
CAACTCAGCATATTTAAGCACTAGAGAGCACATTCCCATCAGCTACTTTATAGCTACCACCTCACACACAATCCCACCCTGGCTTTCATATAAACCATATAAACAAATTCACTGAAGTGCATGCATGAATAACACTACACACTCCAGACATCATATTTGTTTCAGAAACCTGGCATTGCCAAGAAAGAAGATATGAAGACATTTTCCCACCAGGCTGTTACATTATCAGATTAGGGCCAGTACAAAAAGCTCTCTATGTCACTATTTTCTTCAAAAACACACTAGATATGTCCCTTTTCTACACATCCTGCCAATTGTCTCTAACTCAGAAATCCTAGCTGTGTTAAAAACTAAACACCCACAAGGCAATCACAATGATGGCTATATACACACCACCATGTAATAATGCTAAAATGCTGGAAGATATTCTGTGGTGGGCCTCCTTAAAAATCATAACCAATCATAATCAAAACATAATATTAAGTGATGTTAATATAGATTGACAAACCATACAGCCTGAAAATTCAGACAGTAATACACATCTGTACAGGTTCATCCAACTTACAGCCACACCAACTAGATATAACAAAGTCACACCCAGATAATTAGTCCTAAGTCAGATCCTAACATCCTCTCCAAATAAAATGTCATCTCATGGAACTCTATCAGACAACTGAAGTGATCTTTTAACAATCTACACCACAAGGTGGAAAGCAACAACCCCAAAACTCATCATTACAGGCTGGTAGTAAAAGATACTACCTTTCATGAAGACATGAATTAAGACATTAAGACATTAATGTAGTACATCTCCTTAACTGGGAGTCACTAAAGACTCTCCCCATAGATGATGCTGTCTGAGATCAATAAAAGCTTCCTAGGTATTCTAAATACACTAGCCCTCCTCAGACTAAAAAGAGTCAAAGCCAACCTTGCCCCATGGCTTTCCTGAGCAACTAAACAACTCATGAAACAAAAAGACAAATCATGGGAGGTCTGGACAAAAAATGAAGCAGCCCATCTGCTCTAGTGGCATATAGGAATAAAGCCCTGACAATGGCCCAGCCAACCAAGGTATGATTAGCAGACTGATTGACTGAAAGAGTGTCAGGGAAGGGATGGATGTGCCCTTTATAGGTGGGAGGATGCTTGTTGATATGCTCCTTAAGGGAGGCATGATCCAAAGAAGGGAGCTGCCCTTGGATATAATCAATGAGTGTGGGTGGCAGGGAAAGGGAGTGGGTAGGGCATAAACAAAGCTCTGCAGATGGAAGCACAGATGAGCTGGACCCCCAGAATGCCCTTAGGATCCACTACTAGCCCCAGCAAACGTGAGTAAGTCTGGAGGGATAAGAGAGTAGCTGGTTGACCTGGCATGGCTGTAAGGCACTCAGGACTGGTCCAGTAACAATGAAGAATGAGGGTGCCAAAAATAAAAAAATAAAACCGCTCCTACTTTACTAGCATATAGACAATATGGGCCCTGACAAATCAACAAGTATAATAAAACCTATTAACCAATCAAAACATGTATACATAATAATAATTACCAACTGTTCTGAGTATTGATAGGTAAATGGTTAACCTCCAGAACAAGCTACACAGCCAACACCAAGCACTCAGAAGCAAAATTATACCATAGCCAACTAATTCAATGCCCACTTCATATGAACAGTATGTTTATTAACCAACCAGGTGACTAATGAAACTCTTGCTGTGCCTACTCAATCAAATAACTTCCGTTAACATTTCTCCTTCCAACTAATTCCCACAAATACCATAAAAATTACCTCAGAACATTAAAGCCTACTGCAACTGCTCCTGTCAATCTACCTGGCAAATATCAACTAAGACTGTTTCACATCAGTTTTGAATTCTGATAAATTAATCCATAAATGAAAATAAATTCTCCTTATTATTGAGAAAAAAATATTCATTATTCCAGCGCTCAAGAGTGGAATTGGTACAGATCTTTCAAACTATAGGCCATTTGCCATTTTATCTCCTCTATCAAAATAGTAGAAAATGTATTCATATGCAACTTCTCAACTATCTACTAGTTGAACAGATTCCATGTTCAGTCCAACAAGGCTACCATCTTCACTGCAGCACAGTTAATGCTTTGGTGAATTTTATTAAGACTGTCAACACCCACAGAAGTGCCTGAAGCCTAGTCTCCAGTATCTTCCTAGACTTATCAAAAGCTGTTGATACTGTCTCCCACTGGAAACTCTTATCCTTTGAGCTCATCATCTCTTCACTGCAGTGGTTCCATAGCTACCTCTCAAACAGAACAGAATCGATGAAACAGAAAATGATTTCTCCTCCTTCTTCCTAGTAACTATTGGTGTCCCGTATGGATCTCTACTAGGTCCCATACTTTTCAACATATTCATCAATGATCTCTACACCGTTGTAAAACATGTGACTCTAATTCATTATGCTGATGACTCAACCCTGACCTTCTCTGACAAATCTCTGTCTAATCTCCAAGACCTTACATAACAATCCTTCTTATCGAATGAAACATGGCTAAATAATTCATAGTTACTACTAAACCCTAAAAAGACTAAATTACCACTATTTACTCCAAAACATATCCTTACCAAGACAACACTATTTACTATTGTCTCTGCCATGACAGGACAAATAAATTACACGTAATTAATGGGCGTCATCATAGAATATCAGTTGATATTCTCCCACTATGTATATAGGTACATTATACAGAGTAAAAACCTGACTGACAGAACCAGATGATGTATAGCCTCTACTTTCTTACTGCAATCCTTTGTCTGTGCTGACCCACTCTTTGCCTTCAAGTCATCCAACTGTCCAAACTTGAACAATGATATAACAAAGTCTCCAAATTTATAGTAAACCATGACAGCAGAACATAACACTGCCTAGCCCTTAAATAATTAAAGTAGTTGGAACTACCACATCAACTAGCTCTTTCCTAACTGTAATACACAGACTTCTCTATAAGCCAGAAAATTGTCCAACTTAATGCAACACTACTCCCCCAGTAGAATGTTATGCTCTAGAGAAAATCACTATAAACAAATTATCTAATACTGCAAGTGACTCTCTGTATTCAAATAGTGTAGCTAAACTATGTAACCACATCCCACTACCACTGAATCCATTCAGAATGGAAACCCATTTAAAACACAACTAAAACTTAGTCTCTCAAATCAATATATCTGCTCCTGAATATCTCCAGGATAAATGCTGCTGTCATCTTTAGCTTTTGTAATCAGCAAACCATTTCTCTTTATTCAGAATCCTGTTCCCCAGAACCAGTGTTCACCAATGCCTGAATAGTTTTACTAGCAACTCCCAGCTATATACATAGTTCTGGAACACTGCACCCCCCCCCACATCTACACTTCTAATATAAACCTTATGATAGTCATATATATAATTATCTATGAACCTGCTTTATACCTGTTAACTAGAATATTAACATTTTCTACCCTACCTAGTTCCTTCCCTTACCTCCATTTCTTTAGGCACTGATCACATCATCTATTATTTATTTACAAACCCACTAATGCACCTCTTTAGATGCTAAATGTTCAACGTCTACTATTGTATAAGTATCTTTTATAGTGTAATGGGTGGGGTGCCTTTTTTCCTGCAAATGTAATCTAATTAGCAAATGTGTGTGCAATTGTTAATATATATTACCTAATGTCTGTTCATGTATTTTACTGAATATCTGTTTAAAAATGTATTGTGTTTGTTCTTTAAAATATGATTCATATTATTCTTTTATTAAAAAAAGAAAGAATTTGCCTGCTTATGGAATACAAGCACAGCAATATATTATGTCTCTGTGTCTGGCTGGTTTGAATCTGCCATTATTAAATCTGTTTCACAATAAAAGAAAATGTTTGTAATATGTTGGATCCTTTTTCCCTAGGCTCCAGTCAGACAAACCCAGTAAACAAAATCAAAATAAATAAATAAATAAAATAATCAATATAAATGAAAAGCATTTCATGGAAATAAGTAATACAGTTTTGTTTTTGCAACTAGCTGATCTTATGTTGAAAACTTATACAGGGAACATGGAACACACTGAAGTAAAATTAGCTTAAGAAACAGTATGTTCAATAACAGTTAACAGTACTCATGGCTGGATGGTAATTGCTAGGTTAAACTTAGGTGAAATAAAACAAATATAGCCTGAAAGAGAGACCCTAAAGAAGATATAGATGACATATAAGAGTATGATCAGTTTGCTGATTAAAACCCATTTATTACCTTTTTGAGAAACAAAGCCAAGATTCGCCTCGAGAGTGAAGCCCAAGAGGTGAATGTTGGCATCTATGTCGAGAACACATAACTGATGGTTGTGATCGGAGAACCATTCATAATTCTTTCCATTTTTTGAAGCTTTAGTCTTCTCTATGTATGACTAGTTACAGTAAAAAAGTAAAAAAAGAGAAAAAAAAACACCTAGTGTTTTGCTGCCTTTCAAAGCTGTAAAGCACTTAGCCACTTAGCGAACATTGTCAGTGAGGCAGTGTGACACAGATCCTTACATTTAGACTCACCTTCCATGCCTCCTAACTGTGCAGATTTTTAAAGAATGTCCAGATTTCTTGCCTCATTTATTTGGTTTCTTTCTCATAAAGTCTCTGGTTTAGTGACAAATCATGGAGGATTGAAGTCACAGAATAGTGACATACATTTGAGTTTCAAAGTTTGTATCCCTCAGAGAACATGCAGATGGGCACACAGCCTATTATTCTACTTTCTAAGTTTGTAAGAGGAAAGGACACCTTATCAGCATGGACAGCAGGCAGAACCAAATCTTTTATTCTGCCACTTTCATTTGCTGGTCTGTACTAGCAGATTTTACTGCCAAACCTAAGACCTGGCCTTAACAGCTTTTGCAAGGGGTGCTTAACATTTGTTAAAGTAGGGTCTCACACCACTGTAGTGGTTAACTCATTTGTCTTTTTCTGAATATCAGAATGTAATCATCATACTCCATGCACTATATGTAAAAGATTTTTTGACTCAAATCAGTTTAATTTCTTATGCAAACTAAGGTAGGAAAAGTAAACAAATTGTTTAAAAGAGAAAGTAATTTCTCCGGTGAAGTATTTCGAGTGGGCTCCTCCTGTGGTACTGATACTGAAATTTAGTGGAAGTGTTAAGATTATGTGGAGATTATAAATTAACTATTCCCAAGCAGCGTCATTTGGAACAGTACCCTGCAACTTGAGTGGAAGACCTCTCTGCGTTGCTCTCATACTTGTTAGCAAAAGATTTTTGAAGATCAGACTAAGAAAAGTATAGCCATAAATACTCAAATACTTACATATTACTCTTTGTATTTTAAGCTTCTGCTTATGTTACATTTCACTGAACAATAGAAAGATCATTAGAAGGTGTTACACACATTGCAATTTGGTTGTATGATATCCTACTTAGACCAGTATCAGAAGAACTTTTGCAGAATGTAGATAAAGTGTTAAAATAACTGAAATAGTTCAGTTTTGAGGCATAGATACTTAGCAGGATAAAGCACTGACTTCAACTCAGATGACCCAAGTTTGATTAGCAGTTCAGATAATATTGGAGCTAGGAAGGAGAAGGTGGGAGTGAGAGGTCAATATTAGCTCTCCAATCCTGGGGAGAGTGAGGTGGTCTGACCTGCTGCAATGCTGACCCCTCCAGAAGTGCTGGGATTAAGTGCAGTAAAGTCTATGTGTTTTAAGAATTTCATGGATCAAATGCAAAGCGTCATCTTTCATAACAGTGATTCTGAGGTATTTTGTTTTAGTGCCACAACAGTTAAGTAGAGGCAGTGTTCCTTGACCTACTAATGTATGACTGTGTAAAAGAGGTGATGAGTAATATTTAAGACTGATATTATCTGTACTGATGAAACTATTATTGCTACTGACATTTAACTGGTATATTTCAAGACAATGGTTTCCTTATATTGCAAAAGTACTCTGTTCTTGAATATTGTTTATTTTACCATTTTTGACAGTTTTCTCAGTGCCAGTTTGTGTCTGATTAAAACCTAACAAATGTGTTGAAATTTCTGTGTGCATGTATTGCTATATGTCAAATTGTACTGTCTGAGTTATGGTGAAGCTTCCTAGATCTAGCATGACTGTACCTTTATACTTGTCATTGATTTTGCAAAATGTCCATTTTCTCCATGATGCAGCACCTTAACATTAATTATAATAATCAGTCTGGTGCTAGGCCTTTGACCGCCACTTAGGGACATGGGGGACTTTGTGGCCATGATTTTGGTTGCAGTGAAATTTTCAGTGTTTTGTACTTTTATTTATTTGTTTATTTATTTATTTGCCATTTGTTTACTGGGAAAGTCATGAGGTACCCATTTTCAGGGAGGCCCAGAGAGAAAAGCTCCAGATACATATGGTTAAAGAAATGAAAAAATAGACAGACATAATAAAGTCATAACATTCAACCACAAAATTTGAAAAACTACACATTAGTTTGTCAGAATAAAACCTCAAAAGACATAATAAAGTTATATGGGGTAATTCAACAAAGCTTACATGGAGCTAATCTCCATGTAAGCATAGTGGCATGGCTTGAACGCGGAGTTCGGAGGCTGTGCGATCCAGGAAACAAGGCTGGGGGCGTGCAAGAGCCTCCCAGCACTGTTCAACCATGGATGCAATTGCAGAATGTAAATGACCTCATTTGCTGGTGAAAAACATGCAAATGAGGTGATTTACAGATTGAGGAAGCAGACAGGCAACCGTGTAGGAGCCATGTCTGCATTAGAAATGTATGTGGGAACTGTCCGTGTTCCAGACTGAAAAATAAAAAACGGGGCTATGACAGCTAAAAGTAAAGCATGTATTAGTTGCATCAGGCATGCCAGTGGCCAACACTAGGGCCATTGGCATGTAAAACTGATGAAAAATATTAAAAATCAAAAAATTTTTTTGCACATATGCCATGTTTAAGTGGAGCACAGCAGCACCCAAACATGCAATCTGACAATAAATAAATTTAAAATATTAAAAGGGGATTATTTAAGCTAAAAAGAATTTCCCCATTATACTGGCCAGCATGCAGACTCATACACTGGCAGGTAACAATGGTTGCTAAGGACATAGGCTCTCATTTAGTGCTGTAACTAGGGTATACATAAGTAGGTGTATGCAAATGAGCTAAGTTTACTGAAGAGCAAAATGGGCCACCTTGTCTGCAGGTACCTAACCGTGTAAGGGCTACAACATGGTATTGTAGGCAGAAGAGGCAGCTGACATGAAAAGGGGGTGTGTCATGCTTTGTGTAAAGCACATTGGAGCTCCATGGCTTCTGTTTGCACTCAGCTAAGCACAGCTAAGCAGGAGGGTGTCTGAAGCTGCTTAGCTGTGCTTAGCTGGTGAGAGAAATGCTGAGCATGCTCGTGTACAGGGGAGGGCCCTTTCTGTTCGGCAGTGTTTACACTAGCTCCAGGGGTTAAAACTGGAGAAATTGGAAAAAAAAATAAAAGGAAATAGCAGACAAAAGGCAGTCAACTATAAATGACTAATAAGGCCTCTGCCACTCACAGTGGGCCATTCAAACCACTCGGTAATGTAGCCAGCAGGTGGAATATATCATAGTCAGCCAATCACACAAGCTGCATCTGCAGCACACCAGTATAAAGTATGCAGACATCCTTCAGTTTGATTTCCCCAATACTCTGCAGTATTGGAGTACACACTTGGGAATTTGAACTCACAAAATGATAGGGTCTGCTGCTGCTTTGCTACATCCCTACATACTACAGACTGAGGGCAGTGATAAGGATGATGCTTACAACTGGCCCAGACTGAGGAGAAGAAGAGTGCTCAGACCCAGGGTAACTTTCAGAGGCTACATGAGCTGAAGATAGTAGACTATTACATGGCAGACAGGGACATACTACAGCAACTCAATGAGTTCTGCTACCCTCACCTCAGACCCAGAGCCAACATAGGGGAACACATCCCAGTGGAAACAAATGTATGTGTAGCCTTAAGAATGCTAGCTACAGGTACTCTCCAAAGGCCTACTGGGGACATCATGGAGGTCTTGCATCTACATCCAGGGTACTCCACCAGTTCCTAGATGTCATGCTAAGACATGCCAGTGAGCACATTTATTTCTCCAGCACCCCTGAGAAGAGGACCATCAATATGCATCTCTTCCATCATGTAGCACACTACCCCTAGGTACTGGGTGTCATAGACTGCACTCATGTCCACATCAGAGCACCACCCAGTGAAGAGGGTATAGTGTACATCAACCACAAGGGCTATCACTCCATCAACTGCCAGGTCATGTGCAATGCCCAGAGCTTTATCGTTAATGTATGTGCTGGCAGCCCCAGCAGTTATCACGGCTCCCACATCTGGCTTGCCTCACAACTGTACCAGGCATTTGCCAGGGGGGACATTCCCATATGGACATTGTGTGGGGGATGCTGGCTATGCACTGGAACTGTGAATGTTGACACTGATCAGAAATGCACACACACACACACACACACACACACACACACACACACACACACACACACACACACACACACACACACAAAATCACAAACACAAAATAAGAATATCATAGGCATGTGTCTGGGCTGCTCAAGTCATGGTTCTGCTGTCTTGACATATCTGGTGGAGCCCTGCAGTAATCTCCAGCCACATGTGCACACATGTTCATAGTATGTGCCATGCTACACAATATGATCCTGTGGAAACAGCTGCAGCAGGAACATCATAGGGAAGGGGGACACAGCCCCCCACCATTGCCAAGGTCCCCACAGGCACATGGGGACTCAGAGGAGGAACCCTCTCAGCCTTTCCCTACAAGCAGACGTAGGTGTGCCCAGTATTCCCTGGCCTTGGCAAAGAGGAAATGCATAGCACATACACTGGCACCCTAGGGACCCAGGGACTGAACCTCTCTCTGACTCAAGCACACAGTAAAAAGGATGCCACACACATCACACTACCTGTACCTTACCATGTATAGTCTGTGTACTGAGTGCATCCGACAGAGTCAGCCCTGAAGCACTGTCCTCCCAAAACTGATGCAGGTACAATGTAGTCATTCTTCTTAACAACTAATGAATGGAGTAGTATGTTGTGGTGCATGTCTATGGTATCAATGCATGTATGCAAGGGAATGGTGTGGCCAACCAGGATAGCAGCAGACAACTGACAGCTATGTGGGACAACAGGAAATGTCCACAAATGCTGGCTTCTCCAGAATAAGCAGTAGTCCCCTAGGTGACAAAACCAACTGCAGTATATGTGGGGACTAACAAACTGCAGGGTCATAGGTCACATGCATAGATGTCAATGTTGGCTTCCCCATACACACCTCTCAGCCTCTCCCAGCAAGTCATTTGCACAAAGCCATAAAGAAATGTGTGGTAAAGGACCTCAAATAGGGGCAATGATGAAATATTCCACTTACAAACTTACACAGTGATATCACAGCAGGTCTTGCAGTTGCATTAACTCTCTGAAGGGTAAGAAGCCTGAAATTCAAATGTCTGTCATTACTTTGTAACCTTCGGTCTTTAGTGATATGCCAGTATTCTCCAAGACAAGTACAATACTATGCTAAATGGAACCAAAATGTAAAGCAACCTTCTGGACAGTTTGTGCACACAAACACACGCACACACACACACTGAAGAATGCCCTCCACTAACACACCAGTGTTCCCATAGAAATGCAGTAACATTTATGTTTGCAGGGTAATAGCGGCAGATCACACATTCCCAGGGAAGTCCCAATCAGCTTCCTAACTTGTTCCATGCTCACAATATACAGGGGTCAATGTGCTGTGACTGTGCATGGCTAATACTGTCAAGAAGTAGACAACACTTACTGGTGGCTGGTGTGGTTTAGTGGTCTAAGTAAAGTACTGTGGTTTATAGGGCATGTGGTAGCAGACTGGCCATGCCAGCTATTTTGCATGTCAGGTACACTTACAGTAGAAGTTGTGCACACTGTCCAGAAGCCAATATTTGTTACTGCTGGAAAGCTGGTCAAAGGAGGGACAGAGGGGCCACACATATAACAGGGACAAGTTGTAAATATTGCACTTACAAACATAGGAAGTTGATAGAATAACAGCTGTTGCAATAGCATGAAGTCTCTGAAGGTCAAGAAGTCTGAAACTCACATGTCTGTCATTACTTTCTAACTTCAGTCTGTAACATATTCACCATTATTTGCCGCACAATCACAATATAATGACAAATGGGCCCAAATTATGAGCTAAACATCTGCACATTCTGTGAATATGTGTACACTACACTTGAGAGGTATGTCCCCTCCTCTCAACACACCTGTGTTCACATAGAACTGCAGTAACATCTATGTCTGTCAGGTGACAGCAGCAGGCCACACATTGTCAGGTCTGTCACAATCAACTTGATAACTTCTTCCATTTCTGCAATATGCAGGGGCCAATGTGCTATGTATGTTTGTGGTTAATAGTGTCAGCAAGTAGACACAACTTACTGGAGACTGTTGTGCTTTAGTCATCTAAGTACAGTACTGTGGTTTACAGGGTCTGTGGTTATAGATTGGCCATGCCAGCTATTTTACATGTCAGCTACACCTACAGTAGAAGTTGTGCACACCGTCCAAAAGGCAATATTTGTTACTGCAGGAAAGCTGGTCAATGGAGGGACAGGCGGGCCACACATACAACAGGGACAAGTTGTAAATATTGCACTTACAAAAATAGGAAGTTGATAGAATAACAGCTGCTGCAATAGCATGAAGTCTCTGAAGGTCAAGAAGTCTGAAACTCACATGTCTGTCATTACTTTCTAACTTCAGTCTGTAACATATTCACCATTATTTGCCACACAACCACAATATAATGACAAATGGGCTCAAATTATGAGTTAAACATCTGCACAGTCTGTGAATATGTGTACACTACACTTGAGAGGTATGCCCCCTCCCCTCAACACACCTGTGTTCACATAGAACTGCAGTAACATCTATGTCTGTAAGGTGATAGCAGTAGGTCACACATTGCCATGACTGTCACAATCAACTTGATAACTTGTTCCATTTTCTGCAATATGCAGGGAGCAATGTGCTATGTGTGTCTGTGGTTAATAGTATCAGCAAGTAGACACCACTAACTGGTGGCTGTTGTGGTTTAGTCGTCTAAGTAAAGTACTGTGATTGACAGGGTCTATGGTTCCAGACTGGCCGTGCCAGCTATTTTGCATGTCAGCTACACCTACAGTAGGAGTTGTACACACTGTCCAGAAGGCAGTATTTATTACTGCAGGAAAGCTGGACAATGGAGGGACAGGGGACACATACAACAGGGGCAGTAAATACTGCACTTACAAACATAGAAAGCTGATAGAATAACAGCTGTTGCAGTAGCAAGAAGTCTCTGAAGGTCAAGATGTCTGAAACTCACATGTCTGTCATTATTTTCTAACTTCAGTCTGTAACGTATTTACCATTATTTGCCACACAATCACAATATTATGACAAATGGGCCCAAATTATCAGCTAAACATCTGCACAGTCTGTGAAGATGTGTACACTTGAGAGGTATGCCCCACTCCCCTCAACACACCTGTGTTCACATAGAACTGCAGTAACATCTATGTCTGTCAGGTGACAGCAGCAGGCCACACATTGTCAAGTCTGTCACAATCAACTTGATAACTTCTTCCATTTCTGCAATATGCAGGGGCCAGTGTGCTATGTATGTTTGTGGTTAATAGTGTCAGCAAGCAGACACAACTTACTGGAGACTGTTGTGCTTTAGTCATCTAAGTACGTGGTTGACAGGGTCTGTGGTTATAGATTGGCCATGCCAGCTATTTTGCATGTCAGCTACACCTACAGTAGAAGTTGTGCACACTGTCCAAAAGGCAATATTTGTTACTGCAGGAAAGCTGGTCAATGGAGGGACAGGCGGGCCACACATACAACAGGGACAAGTTGTAAATATTGCACTTACAAACATAGGAAGTTGATAGAATAACAGCTGCTGCAATAGCATGAAGTCTCTGAAGGTCAAGAAGTCTGAAACTCACATGTCTGACATTACTTTCTAACTTCAGTCTGTAACATATTCACCATTATTTGCCACACAACCACAATATAATGACAAATGGGCCCAAATTATGAGTTAAACATCTGCACAGTCTGTGAATATGTGTACACTACACTTGAGAGGTATGCCCCCTCCCCTCAACACACCTGTGTTCACATAGAACTGCAGTAACATCTATGTATGTAAGGTGATAGCAGTAGGTCACACATTGCCAGGGCTGTCACAATCAACTTGATAACTTGTTCCATTTCTGCAATATGCAGGGGTCAATGTGCTATGTATGTCTGTGGTTAATAGTGTCAGCAAGTAGACACCACTAACTGGTGGCTGTTGTGGTTTAGTCGTCTAAGTACAATACTGTGGTTGACAGGGTCTATGGTTCCAGACTGGCCATGTCAGCTACACCTACGGTAGGAGTTGTACACTGTCCAGAAGGCAATATTTATTACTGCAGGAAAGCTGGACAATGGAGGGATAGAGGACATACAACAGGGACAGCAAATATTGCACTTACAAACATAGAAAGTTGATAAAATAACATCTGTTGCAGTAGCACAAAGTCTCTGAAGGTCAAGATGTCTGAAACTCACCTCTGTCATTACTTTCTAACTTCAGTCTGTAACATATTTACCATTATTTGCCACACAATCACAATATTATGACAAATGGGCCCAAATTATCAGCTAAACATCTGCAGTCTGTGAAGATGTGTACACTTGAGAGGTATGCCCCACTCCCCTCAACACACCTGTGTTCACACAGAACTGCAGTAACATCTATGCCTGTCAGGTGACAGCAGCAGGCCACACATTGTCAGGTCTGTCACAATCAACTTGATAACTTCTTCCATTTCTGCAATATGCAGGGGCCAATGTGCTATGTATGTTTGTGGTTAATAGTGTTAGCAAGTAGACACAACTTACTGGAGACTGTTGTGCTTTAGTCATCTAAGTACAGTACTGTGGTTGACAGGGTCTGTGGTTATAGATTGGCCATGCCAGCTATTTTGCATGTCAGCTAGACCTACAGTAGAAGTTGTCCACACTGTCCAAAAGGCAATATTTGTTACTGTAGGAAAGCTGGTCAATGGAGAGACAGGCGGGCCACACATACAACAGGGACAAGTTGTAAATATTGCACTTACAAACATAGGAAGTTGATAGAATAACAGCTGTTGAAATAGCATGAAGACTCTGAAGGTCAAGAAGTCTGAAACTCACATGTCTGTCATTACTTTCTAACTTCAGTCTGTAACGTAGTTACCACTATTTGCCACACAACCACAATATAATGACAAATGGGCCCAAATTATGAGCTAAACATCTGCACATTCTGTGAATATGTGTATACTACACTTGAGAGGTATGCCCTTTCCCCTCAACACACCTGTGTTCACATAGAACTGCAGTAACATCTATGTATGTAAGGTGATAGCAGTAGGTCACACATTGCCAGGGCTGTCACAATCAACTTGATAACTTGTTCCATTTCTGCAATATGCAGGGGTCAATGTGCTATGTATGTCTGTGGTTAATAGTGTCAGCAAGTAGACACCACTAACTGGTGGCTGTTGTGGTTTAGTCGTCTAAGTACAGTACTGTGGTTGACAGGGTCTATGGTTCCAGACTGGCCATGTCAGCTACGCCTACAGTAGGAGTTGTACACACTGTCCAGAAGGCAGTATTTATTACTGCAGGAAAGCTGGACAATGGAGGGATAGGGGACATACAACAGGGACAGTAAATATTGCACTTACAAACATAGAAAGTTGATAGAATAACATCTGTTGCAGTAGCAAGAAGTCTCTGAAGGTCAAGAAGTCTGAAACTCACTTCTGTCATTACTTTCTAACTTCAGTCTGTAACATTTTCACCATTATTTGCCACACAATCACAATATTATGACAAATGGGCCCAAATTATCAGCTAAACATCTGCACCATCTGTGAATATGTGCACACTACACTTGAGAGGTATGCCCCCTCCACTCAACACACCTGTGTTCACATAGAACTGCAGTAACATCTATGTCTGTCAGGTGACAGCAGCAGGCCACACATTGTCAGGTCTGTCACAATCAATTTGATAACTTCTTCCATTTCTGCAATATGCAGGGGCCAATGTTCTATGTATGTTTGTGGTTAATAGTGTCAGCAAGTAGACACAACTTACTGGAGACTGTTGTGGTTTAGTCATCTAAGTACAGTACTGTGGTTGACAGGGTCTGTGGTTATAGATTGGCCATGTCAGCTATTTTGCATGTCAGCTACACCTACAGTAGGAGTTGTGCAAACTGTCCAAAAGGCAATATTTATTACTGCAGGAAAGCTGGTCAATGTAGGGACAGGGGGCCACACATACAACAGGGACAACTTGTAAATATAACAGGGGGGCACACATATAGACAGTAAACAGGTCTGAGTAACCTACACAGTGCTTGCTACAACAGCAGGTTGTGACAGGTTGATTGCCAGGATATAAAGGCGGCCACATCAGTGTGTCAGTACTGACAAGTAAGTGGGCACCATCCATACCCGTGGAATGACAGGGTGTCACAGAATGTCCACATGTATGCCTCATATATCTGTTCTGCTTGTCATAAAATTGCATTTGCCTGACAAACTATTGGCAAAACAATAAAAGCTGATTTGAAAACAGCAATGGCAGACAATAGAAATGCAGATGTCCTCCCAAAAAGTAATTGCAAGCTAATACAAAACCCTTCCACCAACTGTGTAAGTTTGGAAGAGCAATATTAAGAGTCTGCCCCCATGTCTGGGCCTGTGCCTGACTGTTATATATGGGCCTGTCCAGATGTCCATCTGTAAGAGTCTGACAGCTATGGCCAACCTTTAGCCTGACAATAACAGTGCAACACAAACCATCTAAGGACCACAGCAGATCTATGGGGTACAATGATGCACAGCATGCTAAACAGGTACAGCCAGATGTGTGAGGTCTGTAACCCTGTGTTTGATGTTATGACTTCTACCCCACTCACACCATAACTACAAATAAATAGCAGCAACTGTGGACAAAGGCTGTGACTGCACTATAGAAGGACAAAGAGACATATATAAGGAGGAGGGGAACCACTGGCCAGACAAACATAGAATGTGCACAGTACAACAATTTCTGCTGTAACATAGTTCCCTGAAGTGTATGAAGTCAGTAAACAAATGTCTGTCAGTGCTCCCTCACATAACTCTGTACTGATCTGCCAGTCACATACCAGGAAATCAAAGTGCTATGTAGAATATGCCACACATATTATGGAAAACTCTGCTCAGTCCAATTCACTTTGGACCCACACCAGGATATGACTCAGTTAATAAGGATAGCACACAGCCAGGAGATTCCTCACACAGTATATCACTGAGGTGCTGGACTGTTTACACAGCTTCATCAGCCATTTAGCTTTGGCACACAAAATCCTGGACCGAATTACAGCAACCTCTGGAATGGAGCCCTGCTCTTACTATTGAAGGTCTTACTGGGCATGCTCCTACACTTACAGAATTACAACCCATGTAGAAACCCACATCTCACTATACAACTCTGTTGTCCAGATATGTCTTCGTATGCAGACATCTAGGTACACCTTAACTGCGTCTCCCCACCCCCATCAGTGAAGATTACCTGCAGCTACCTGTATATCTGCATCTGCTGAGTGTGATAGGTATATATTAGAGAACTAGGCATAGCTCCTCGTGGTCCCCTGCAGAGTTCCTAAGCCAGCAGAGAGCAGAAAAAGCAACTTTCTTGATCATAAGTATTTTTTAAACTTTTTAGTTTGCATTTTTCGATCTTTTGAGCTTTCCGACTACTGTTTGTGCCTATATTACTGTTTTATTACCTTATTTTCCTGTTTTTGTGAGCTTATATTGTTGATTGCACTTGTGGGCTAAAGTATTGCTTAAAAGTAACAAACAGGCTAATACACTCAAGTGTACCAGCCTTTGATAGCAATTTAGTCGAAAACAAAGCATTTACTGCATTTTTTCTGTCTGTTTGCAAAAACAAAAAAAACAAAAAAATATTTCTCCTTTTCTAAACTTTCCTAGCCAGTTGTTCCAGTGATCAGATTTTGCTGATCCCTGGGCTTTGTATTTGGTTTCTGTGTTCCTCCATTTTCTTGTGTGGCCAGAGGTAGTTTCTTTACTCACCAGTGGGAGTGGGGAGTACTGAGCTGCTTGTTTGTCCTCAGAGGAGTGGTTAGAAGCAGCAACTAGTAATTAGTCGGCCATTTTGGGTCATTTCCTGTTTTTCCAGCCCCTGCTATAAAGCACGCTTTGGCAGGCTTTTCTGGCATTAGAGAACTAGGCATAGCTCCTCGTGGTCCCCTGCAGAGTTCCTAAGCCAGCAGAGAGCAGAAAAAGCAACTTTCTTGATCATAAGTATTTTTAAACTTTTTAGTTTGCATTTTTCAATCTTTTGAGCTTTTCGACTACTGTTTGTGCCTATATTACTGTTTTATTACCTTATTTTCCTGTTTTTGTGAGCTTAATATTGTTGATTGCACTTGTGGGCTAAAGTATTGCTTAAAAGTAACAAACAGGCTAATACACTCAAGTGTACCAGCCTTTGATAGCAATTTAGTCGAAAACAAAGCATTTACTGCATTTTTTCTGTCTGTTTGCAAAAAAAAAAAAACAAAAAAATTTCTCCTTTTCTAAACTTTCCTAGCCAGTTGTTCCAGTGATCAGATTTTGCTGATCCCTGGGCTTTGTATTTGGTTTCTGTGTTCCTCCATTTTCTTGTGTGGCCAGAGGTAGTTTCTTTACTCACCAGTGGGAGTGGGGAGTACTGAGCTGCTTGTTTGTCCTCAGAGGAGTGGTTAGAAGCAGCAACTAGTAATTAGTCGGCCATTTTGGGTCATTTCCTGTTTTTCCAAACCCTGCTATAAAGCACGCTTTGGCAGGCTTTTCTGGCATTAGAGAACTAGGCATAGCTCCTCGTGGTCCCCTGCAGAGTTCCTAAGCCAGCAGAGAGCAGAAAAAGCAACTTTCTTGATCATAAGTATTTTTTAAACTTTTTAGTTTGCATTTTTCGATCTTTTGAGCTTTTCGACTACTGTTTGTGCCTATATTACTGTTTTATTACCTTATTTTCCTGTTTTTGTGAGCTTAATATTGTTGATTGCACTTGTGGGCTAAAGTATTGCTTAAAAGTAACAAACAGGCTAATACACTCAAGTGTACCAGCCTTTGATAGCAATTTAGTCGAAAACAAAGCATTTACTGCATTTTTTTCTGTCTGTTTGCAAAAAAACAAAAAAAAACAAAAAAATTTCTCCTTTTCTAAACTTTCCTAGCCAGTTGTTCCAGTGATCAGATTTTGCTGATCCCTGGGCTTTGTATTTGGTTTCTGTGTTCCTCCATTTTCTTGTGTGGCCAGAGGTAGTTTCTTTACTCACCAGTGGGAGTGGGGAGTACTGAGCTGCTTGTTTGTCCTCAGAGGAGTGGTTAGAAGCAGCAACTAGTAATTAGTCGGCCATTTTGGGTCATTTCCTGTTTTTTCCAGCCCCCTGCTATAAAGCACGCTTTGGCAGGCTTTTCTGGCATTAGAGAACTAGGCATAGCTCCTCGTGTTCCCCTGCAGAGTTCCTAAGCCAGCAGAGAGCAGAAAAAGCAACTTTCTTGATCATAAGTATTTTTTAAACTTTTTAGTTTGCATTTTTCGATCTTTTGAGCTTTTCGACTACTGTTTGTGCCTATATTACTGTTTTATTACCTTATTTTCCTGTTTTTGTGAGCTTATATTGTTGATTGCACTTGTGGGCTAAAGTATTGCTTAAAAGTAACAAACAGGCTAATACACTCAAGTGTACCAGCCTTTGATAGCAATTTAGTCGAAAACAAAGCATTTACTGCATTTTTTTCTGTCTGTTTGCAAAAAAACAAAAAAACAAAAAAATTTCTCCTTTTCTAAACTTTCCTAGCTAGTTGTTCCAGTGATCAGATTTTGCTGATCCCTGGGCTTTGTATTTGGTTTCTGTGTTCCTCCATTTTCTTGTGTGGCCAGAGGTAGTTTCTTTACTCACCAGTGGGAGTGGGGAGTACTGAGCTGCTTGTTTGTCCTCAGAGGAGTGGTTAGAAGCAGCAACTAGTAATTCGTCGGCCATTTTGGGTCATTTCCTGTTTTTTCCAGCCCCCTGCTATAAAGCACACTTTGGCAGGCTTTTCTGGCATTAGAGAACTAGGCATAGCTCCTCGTGGTCCCCTGCAGAGTTCCTAAGCCAGCAGAGAGCAGAAAAAGCAACTTTCTTGATCATAAGTATTTTTTAAACTTTTTAGTTTGCATTTTTCGATCTTTTGAGCTTTTTGACTACTGTTTGTGCCTATATTACTGTTTTATTACCTTATTTTCCTGTTTTTGTGAGCTTATATTGTTGATTGCACTTGTGGGCTAAAGTATTGCTTAAAAGTAACAAACAGGCTAATACACTCAAGTGGACCAGCCTTTGACAGCAATTTAGTCGAAAACAAAGCATTTACTGCATTTTTTTCTGTCTGTTTGCAAAAAAAAAAAAAACAAAAAATATTTCTCCTTTTCTAAACTTTCCTAGCTAGTTGTTCCAGTGATCAGATTTTGCTGATCCCTGAGCTTTGTATTTGGTTTCTGTGTTCCTCCATTTTCTTGTGTGGCCAGAGGTAGTTTCTTTACTCACCAGTGGGAGTGGGGAGTACTGAGCTGCTTGTTTGTCCTCAGAGGAGTGGTTAGAAGCAGCAACTAGTAATTAAATCGGCCATTTTGGGTCATTTCCTGTTTTTTCCAGCCCCCTGCTATAAAGCACACTTTGGCAGGCTTTTCTGGCATTAGAGAACTAGGCATAGCTCCTCGTGGTCCCCTGCAGAGTTCCTAAGCCAGCAGAGAGCAGAAAAAGCAACTTTCTTGATCATAAGTATTTTTTAAACTTTTTAGTTTGCATTTTTCGATCTTTTGAGCTTTTCGACTACTGTTTGTGCCTATATTACTGTTTTATTACCTTATTTTCCTGTTTTTGTGAGCTTATATTGTTGATTGCACTTGTGGGCTAAAGTATTGCTTAAAAGTAACAAACAGGCTAATACACTCAAGTGGACCAGCCTTTGATAGCAATTTAGTCGAAAATGAAGCATTTACTGCATTTTTTTCTGTCTGTTTGCAAAAAAAACCAAAAAAAACAAAAAAATATTTCTCCTTTTCTAAACTTTCCTAGCTAGTTGTTCCAGTGATCAGATTTTGCTGATCCCTGGGCTTTGTATTTGGTTTCTGTGTTCCTCCATTTTCTTGTGTGGCCAGAGGTAGTTTCTTTACTCACCAGTGGAAGTGGGGAGTACTGAGCTGCTTGTTTGTCCTCAGAGGAGTGGTTAGAAGCAGCAACTAGTAATTCGTCAGCCATTTTGGGTCATTTCCTGTTTTTTCCAGCCCCCTGCTATAAAGCACGCTTTAGCGCAATTTAGCGTGGAGCTGCTACCGTTGCACACTAGGGCAGCGCTGGTTAATCAGATTTAAACTATTAGGGCTACCTAAAGTCCACTCTTCAAATTTTCCCTTAAAACTACCTTCCTCAAAGTATACTACTGTTCTATTTAGTGTATCCTACAACTATAAATTATCTCTACTTGACTCCCAAGTAGACTATTCTCTATCTGTATAGTGAAGCACTTGCTCCTACAGTACTTATCACCTCGATACAGCACTCTTGTTATAGAAAGTACCCCAAAAAAGCAAACCCCATTTCTCGGTCACCCACATCCCCCAGAATCTTTTCTTAAGTTTTTCTGTCTATTCCTTCTAGCATGTCGAGGGATCAGTTGGTAATGTCCTCTCCTGCTCAGCTGGTGAACCTGGGAATATTGAGGCAATGTTACAATTGCCTCATGTACACAGACAACCCTCTCCTCCTCCCACAAAACAGAAATACATGCGAGAGATGCAACTATACGGCCAAACTGGAGGCTGAGCTCTCTCAACATAGGACTGGCATGACCAGACAGGAGGAGAAGGTAACCACACACACTATAGACCCAGTCTCACATAATACCATCACAACCTCAAATCATACACATAAACACACAAAGACATACTCGGAGGCTCTGATCAAAAATCTACCAAAACAGCAGAGGCCACCAAAGCAGACACCCAAACAACTACCACCTCAGAACACAACATCTGCAACACATAGACCACACAGTCAGAGTGTCAAGCAGTCACAGCCCTTAAGGCCAAACACAATGTCAGACACACTAGTCATTGGTGACTCCATAGTCAGACACACTGACATCCCGCTCACCAGACTGAGTAAGGAGAAGGTCACAGTAAGCTGCCTGTCGGGTGCTAGAATCCGCCACATAACGCATGCACTCAGGTCTCTCAACAGCAGGTACAAGTACGACTCAATCATTGTCCACGCTGGTGTTAACGACCTGAGACGTACCTCCTTGGACTACATGAAAAGAGAAATAGAGGAGCTCTCTGATTATGTAGCCCAAGCAGGTATGACCCTGACCTTGAGCAGTATCCTACCTTCACCAAGAATGATGCCACAATACAGAGATAAGATGATCAGCTTTTACAATTGGCTTAAACTCTGGTGTCATTCAAAGGGGATCCAATGTCTGTCTGCCTGGGATGACATGCTGGACAAGCCACGCTGCCCAAGGGATGGCTTGCATTTGTCACCCTGGGATTCGGATTTTGGCAAAGGCTCTTGCCACCCCCATAGTGCCTTTTTAGGCAAGGCTCAAATTCTAAACCTACCACCCTAGAACAAAACAAAGAAAAAAAACTAAGGGTAATGCTGCTCAATGCCAGAAGTCTCAACCTCAAGATGCACGCACTCGAGGCCCTTCTCAGTATGGAGAACATCGATGTCTGTGCTGTGACAGAAACCTGGTTCAAGGCTCCTGAGAGCACCCCAGCACTATCAGGTTTTACCTCATATCATGCGTTCCGCCCCAAAACCCGGACAATACCAAGAAAGGAGGAGGGTAGCCATATTCATCAAGGACACCCACACCTCAAGATTGGTGGCATCGCACGATGCATCGGAAACCATCCAGGTGCAATTAACCATAGGCAAGACTGCTCTGCAATTTGTAGCATGTTACAGGCCACCCTCGCAAACTCAGGAACCTCATATGGCCTTCCTGAAAACACTGGAGGGATAAATGTATCTCGAACACCATCATACTAGGTGACTTCAACTACCCTAATATAGACTGGGAACACTACTCAAGCCCAAACACTCTAGCCCAAAAGTTCCTGGAATTCATAAACTCAAATGCCATGGAACAATTAGTCACCATCCCCACAAGAGGAGAAAACATACTTGATCTCATCATCACGAACATGGGAGCACAATGTTCAGCGGAAGTATACCCCTCACTGGTGAGATCTGATCACAAACTAATCTTGCTGGAGGTCTTCATCCGCCCCACCGAAATGAAAAAGACCACAGTAAAGAACTTCTCGAAGCCGACTTCACACTTCTAAAGACTAGTGTGGTCTCCTTTAAGGCCCCTGAGCGGCGGTTAACATTACTCAAACCGCTGAATCACTTACAAATGCCTTCTACCAGCACCTGCAGGGCTGCATGGATCAGGCAATCCCAAGCAAAACAAAGACTCTTTGTACCAAAGGCAAGCGTCCAGTCTGGTGGACCCCAGCCATAAACAAACTCTACAATCAAAGGAGAAAGCTACTACAAGGTAGAGCAAAATCCTTAAAAGGTAAGACACCGCTGATCACTATAAGTAAAAAGCTAAGAGCTCTCATAAAATCATCCAAAGCTAATTTTGAGAAAAAATAGCTAAGGGCTCTAAAGATAACCATAAGGCATTCTTTAGCTATGTCAGAAACCTAGGAGGAAACTCCCAGATATGCTCAGAATTAGTTCAAAATGATGTGAAGATTACTGATCCTACAGACATTGCCAACATACTGGCTGACAGGTTCAGTGCAAACTTCTCCCTCCCCAAAGGAGAGATATCTATACCAAATGATTGTAGCCCCCAAACATCTCTAACGCCCAGGTGAGAACTGCTCTCCAAGGCAAAGAACACAGCATCCATGGGACCTGATGGTGTCCCCGGCTGTGTGCTCCATGAACTCAATGAGGAATTAAACCCACAGTTAGGACAACTGTTTAATCTTAGTCTCACCTACGGATATGCATTACCCAGGAGTGGCACAGCGACTGTGGTCCCACTCCACAAAGGCGGTGCCTCCACCGACCCTGGAAATTACCGTCCCATTAGCTTGACAAGCCTTATCTGCAAAGCCATGGGGAGGATCATAATGGATCTCATAAATAAAGACATAGGGAACATGCAGACTTTGGATCCAACCCAGTTTGGCTTTGTCAAAGGCAGATCATGCCTTCTAAACTTGGTTGACTTTTTCAAAACAGTCACCAAGGCCATTGACGAGGGAAAGGCAGTCCATACAGCCTACCTAGACCTGGCGAAGGCTTTTGATACAATACCTCACTTGGGTATCATTGAAAAACTCATCAACTTAAATGTAAACCCATACATTACAAGATGGGTTGCAAACTGGCTGAGTGACAGAACCCACAGGGTCAGAGTTGCTGGCGCCATGTCAGACTCAAAGCCTGTCACAAGTGGTGTCCCACAGGGCTCAGTCCTGGGCCCACTCTTGTTTGGCATCTACTTTTCTGAAGTACAAGCAAACACAGTAGGGTTATGGCTGACAAAGTTTGCAGATGACTGCAAACTGGGTGCCGTAGTTGAAAACACATCCGACACAGATATCCTTCAGAAGGGTCTCACAGAAATGGATAACTGGTGCCAGAGCCAGCCTAAAGTTAAATGCCAAGAAATGCATAGTCATACCCTTCGGGAAAAATAAGGTTACCCCTAGCTACCATATAGGTGGCAATCCCCTGAACACAGAAGAAGTTATTAGGGACCTGGGAACCCAGGTTGACAGTAGCCTTTCATTCGACACTCATATTGCTAAAGTAGTTAGGAAGACCTTCTACATTGCCCACCTTATCATGAAGGGATTCACATCTAGATCAAGGGAAGTCATAGTCTCCCTATACTCATCACTCATCAGACCAATGATCGAGTACAATGCCCCATTCGGAATGTATCTGACCCGACACTTGCAGCAGCTGGAGAGGCCACAAAAGTTCCTCACCAAAAGGATAAAGGGTCTCAAAAATCTGTCTTATGCTGCCCGACTGAAAGAACTCCAGTTATATTCAGTTGCTTACCGCTTGCTCAGAGGTGACCTATGCCTGACATACAAGGCCATGTCAAACCCAGATTTGATGAACATGCTTCATCTGAAAAAATCTAGATCCCTCAGAGCCACAAGGGCGGGAGACTTAAACCTCGACATGGTTATTAATAGGACGTGCTGGAGGGATAGATTCATCACCCAAAGACTCCTATGCTGTGGAACAAAATCCCGGTTTATGTGAGGCAGAGCACCTCACTGGCCTTGTTCAAGAGGAATCTTGACCAATGGATGGGAGATCGCAGATACACCCCAGGGGTTACCTCAGTGTCACTGCTCGACAGAGGCACAGCAAAATAATGGGCATAGTTTCTCCAAACTAAAGGGGTGGCGTAAGCCGCAAAACTATGGGCTAGGCTTATAAATGCCCTCGGGCAGATAGCCTAGTATGAACCTATGAACCTATGAACCTATATATATATATATATATATATATATATATATATATATATATAAGTAACAGAAACAAATATATCAATTATAGACAGGCAGAGATAGGGGGAGGGAGAGATAGACAGAGATGGATAGAGAGAGATGCATAGTGAGAGAGAATATAGCCAACTATACTACTGTATATGTGTTTGTGTGTGAAGTATATCCCCTGTGTGTGTTCACCCCCTCCCCATGGCATTACTTTAAATGGCCTGTTGCTGTCATCTCCCTTACATGCACCATGTTAAACTCTAAAGGTCATACCACTCATCTATACAGATATATGCAGAATGTCCAGATGTTTGCAACATATATGTGGTCCTTGTCTCCTAACAATGGGTTTTTATGACAAATCATTAACAAATATGTGACAGTTGCCATAGTTACACATAGATCAGCTTCAAACTCATATCTGCGTGAAACTTCATGGTGATGCGAAGTCTATTACCCTATCACTTGTCCACATTTGTAAGAGCAATATGAGAGAACAGTCACTATTTTGGGTGGTTTATCCCACCATCCATGAAGGCATTCCCAAGATTAATTGGTATAGGATATTGTGACTTATGTCCCTGGCATATAATCTCCATGGAACATGCAGTATGCATATAGCACTATAGCACATACAAGTAGATAGGAAGGTGTTGTAATCTGACAATTGCCAACTGTGTGAGTGTATGTGTTTCTGCATGCATATGCCCTGTGGCTGTCTTGCCTGTGTGTATGCGATGGTTATACCATTTTGTGTGCCTGTTCCACCTTGTTACTGGTGGCTGTTGTGGTTTAGTCATCTAAGTACAGTACTGTGGTTGACAGGGTCTGTGGTTATAGACTGGTCATGCCCCTAAAGATCTCATCCACCTTACAAGCACAGTTACACATTTTCTAACATAAAGGCACTGTGGCATATGCAATAGTCATGTCAGTCTGTATTCTACATAATTAGATAGGTAGGTCTTTTAATTGGAAAAGTGTCAACTCTGTGTATATGTGCGTTTCAGTGCATGTTGCCATGCAGCAGTGTGTGTGTCTTTCAGATGGCTCCACTATGTTAAGGGCCTGTGAACACCCCATTGGCAAGCCTAACAGCACCTGCAATTGTCAACCACTTGAATAGTACTGGCAGACATTACAGTACTATAGTAGATCTGTGGTGCTTGTGTTATGTATATAGCAGTATCATTTGTAAAACTAGGCAGGTGGAGGTTTGACTATCAGTGTGTGCATGTGTGTGTGTGTGTGTGTGTGTGTGTGTGTGTGTGTGTGTGTGTGTGTGTGTGTGTGTGTGTGTTTATATATGTACATCCCCTTGCAGCAGTCTAAATGTGTTACGGACACCAGCATACCTCTCATCCCCTCACAGAAAGACATCTGGTGAAAGCCGTATGGAAAAGTGGGGGCAAAGATCAGACATTGAGCACAACCTTCACATATTGCTGTGACATGCATGAAAAGCAGATACCAGAACAGGTTGTGCATTTCAATGCACTTTCCAAATGGTACATGTTGTTACATGACAATATCCATCATTAATCTGTAATGTTAGTGTGTAACGATTTTCAAACAGTTTGCCAGAAAACCACAATGTTATGACAGAGGTCAAATTTGTGTCAAACATCTGGACAATCTGCAGACATGTGTAGAGGTCACAGGTATGGCCACCATCTGTAATAATAAATACCACAGTAGAAAATCCGCTGACACAGGACTCAAAGCACCTGTCACAGCAATTTAATTCTAACATAGCACTTCAGCGCCAAGCCTTCAATGAGCCACCATCTGTACCACCCTGCAGGTTGCAGTCCATGTCTGCCAAGGTGTGACCTGTGATAACAACTGAAACAATAAAGAGGTCCTGAGAGTATAGGACAACAAACATTTCATACAATTGTCCACTAATTGCATAGAGCAGTTATTGCACATCAGAAGCACTGTAATGTTATGACAAATAGCATTGGGAGGGTGGCCTAATGGTTAAGGTGTTTGCCTTACAAACACAAGGTGCAGGGTTTGAGTCTCACAAGGGATAATTGGCTAGGCTTAAAATGGCTCGCACGGGCAGTTAGCTTAGTACTAACCTATGAACCTATAAGCTAAGGTAATGTCACACAAATAAGGTATCATAGTAGCAAAGCAAAGGAAGTCCTGTCTGTTGCAATTGCCATGGTTATGGTATGTCCTGCCAACTATCATGTTACTACAAGACATGTCCCACAGTCCACATTTGATAAGGTGGCACCCACAATCTGTTTTGCCTATGTGTGTGCAATATGTAGACATGTGAAAGTCCTGTGACTACCTGCTGCCCCCAATTACCCACATGTATATAGGCATAAATGCTACCTGCCACCACCCACATACGTAGGTACAGCCTAAGGCTATGTCAACTGTAAGTATTGTGCAGTCTGTCATTGAGCCACAAACTGCTGTAAACACACTGCAGTGGGCCATATAGTGGGTATGGAATGGTGTCAATGTCCTGGCCTCAAGCTGAATGCAGACAACAATGTCAGCATGCCATATGGCAAG